>NW_006800023.1:505173-630703 GCF_000485575.1 Poecilia formosa | reverse complement strand
ATATGATTGCTCTTTTTAAACGCCTGACTTTAAATAACCAAATAAATTTGTCTTTACTGCTTTTTGAACCAAATCTCATATTATCATATTATGGCAGGTCTCACTGGAATAAATTGTTCAGATGTGAACTGAGTTTGAATCCTATGTGACTATTATTTCTCTTATAAACTCCCTTCAGGTAATATTAGTTTTTTTTTTAATCAGGAGTATATAAATTAACTCCATTAAAAATGATAAAATCAGGCAATATGACAGGAATTAAAGCTTTCAAATTTACTGAACATTTTTATTTAGCGTGTCTATCGTTTGTTTTATTTTCTGCAGTGCATTTGTCAAATTGCATCTGGTATAAAATTCATATTTTCTTAATTTTCTTTGCTCTCTAGGAGTTTTCATTAGTTTTTTTTTTTTTCAGTTACAACACACCGAGTTCTCCAATGAGCAACACTTCAGACTCTGTTTAGCAGAGCTAATTTTGACTATAAAGTGGACCTTGACTTGTTAATGTTTCATTTAAAAGTTGTTTTCAGCATATTACTGACTAGGATAACACTCTGTTGGGATACATCATACAAGCTTGTTTCAGAAAAGATGGATTGCCATCTGTGCACACACCCAGAGCGGTTTATGTAATGCGATGCGTTTCAAGGACATATAGGGCAATAATTTTATTTTTATTTTTTTTACACATAATTTTTCATGACTGAAAAACAAGAAACAGAAAAGAGAATCCACCAACCACCTGAGAGCAGATGTGAGATTGTCATTCAGCAGGCGTCTGATGGCTGTCAGGCATTTCTCCTCTACTGCAGATATGACGCAAACACATTCTCCTCTTTTGCTTTTCTCCGCTGTGTCATCCTTCTCCCCCCTCTTTCCTTTCCTTTTTTCCTTCTTATATCCTCCTTGTTTACATCTCTTACTTTTCTCACATTGCTCTGCATGTTTCCACTTTATCCTTCCTTTCCCCCCCACCCTTTTGTTTAGCACTAGAGATTTTTACCCCCTCTTCCCTCCATCCTCTCAGTGGAGATGAGTGGGTGGAGTGAAACATTGTGCCCTGGAGATTGTTGTGCCATCCGCTTTTCAGATGTTGTGGCCTTTTTGTGTGCCTATGTAACAAAGACAAGAAAAATTGACTTTCAAAGGGAAAATCTAGGATATTTCCCATTGTCATTGTCTTACAGAGATATTTATCTTATTTAAAAATTGGCAGCTTATTTTCTTTATTCCAGCTTTCCCTTCTCTCTCTCTCTCTCTCTGTTTTTTTATTTATTTTTTATTTTTTTGCTTTGATCGTATTTATCATTTCGCTTCCAATTCGCAGGTTTCTGAGGATATATCCCCCTCTGCTTTTTCTTTGTGTGGCAGCTGAGAGGGAAAAATGTGGGCGTCCTCTCTCAGAATTTTAAAGTATCTTCTCACTTACTTTGCCTTCATCTTCACCCCGCCTCCCCCCTCTTTGGCCATTTTTAGAGAGAAAATCCCATCCTCTCCTACAGAACATCTGAGTGCCTGAGTTTATGCAAGTGTGTAGAAGTGTGTGCAGCAACACGCACACAAAAACACATACCCTTTCAAGGGTACGCGAGGAAAACAGAAACTGACTAACTGCCCATTACTGCAGATTCCTGAAAACACTGACTGGCACCAGGTAATACTTTGATGTAATAAAACAGCATAGTTAACCAATAGTTTGTGGATTTGACATCTATTTATAAGTTATACATTAAATTCGTATTATTTTTCTTTTTGTTTTATTGTCTTCCTGAATTATTATTATTAATTGCCAATTAAGTTGCCATGAAACCAGTTACTGACGTCCTACTAGTGTTTGAAAAGTTCAGTAATTGTTACATTTAACGTAGAATAGAAGAATGTCCTCATGACATAAGGATGTTTTCCATAGTTACTTTGCTGCTCATACTGGGCAGCTTCATGTGACGAAGTTCCAAACAAGCAGCTGCTGTAACTAAATCATCCAGGTTGTGCCAGAAATGAATATTTTTACAAATCAGAACCAGTGTAGAAGAGCAAACTACACTCGTGTCCAAGATCTTCATCTGCAAACTTCAAAGTTCCCATTACCAAGGAAAGATTAAAGACGCCCACTAACCAAACTTGAGTCACTGAACCACTCTAAAACGTAAAAAGAGTCCTATCTTTGACATTGTGTCCAAACATGATGTATATGATGCTGAATGCTCTTTCAAAAGCTTCACTTATGGACCCAAACCACATCTGGGTCCATTTACGTCATTACGGTCTTTGGTGCAGGCCCATTACTGACCCAACCTTTGACCTCTTGCGGTGTATTTTAAAGTGTATCTACATTTGTGTCCTTTCGTCCATCAATCTGTCCTGCCATCAGACAAGGTCCATGTTTCATGCAGCCCTGTGCTGTTAGCCTGCATGAGACACTGCTGCCCGGAAGATTAATGTCTGCCTTATTCTCAGCCTAACAGACTACTAATAGGGGAGTCTGCAGATAAAGATGGAGACATCTGTAGTCGAAAGCTCTTTTTGACAGATTCTTTCATATGTTTCATTGTGTTATTCTGAAGTAAGATGTCACATTTATGATTAAAATGCTAATATTTGTCTGTATGTTATCCCTGCATTGTACAAGTATTACCATTCGTTGTATTTGTTCCACACATCAAGTAAAGGTCATTTTCTTTTTTCCCCGCTGAGGAATCTGTTCAGTGCATCTGTTAAACACATCTGTTCAGCACACTGACTTCAGATCTGTGCAAAAAAGACCTTCAGTAAATTATGAGGAGAACATGTCAGGGGGATGGAGGTGAACATTTAAGTGTTGGTAGTTTGTATCTCTATATATACATTGGAATTACTAAGTCTTTCACTCCTATACTTGCTAAATCAATGGGGAAAACAGTTTTCTGCTTTGAGGAAGTGAGTAAATGAGCATTAAACCTTCTCAGAACCAAAGGGATAACTTTGAGGAGCTCATTTAAGTCCATTTCAATGCAGTCTTGTTTTCAATTAATCTAAATTATGGCCTATGACTGGTTTGGAAATATCCTCAAGGTTTAATCCCAGGCTTAAAGCTTTTAATTATTACACATTTAGCACAAGATTACCTGATGCAACTTCATCCATTATTAAGCTGGTAACAATTTAGTAGTTCATAATACAACTCTTCTCCTTTTCTTTTTGCACTCTGCACACCATTGGTTCATAATTGCTTCACCTAGTTAGGATGTGTAAAAGGCTGTCAAATGAATTAATTGTGTCACTGCAATTGTATAATCTGACATTGAGAAGTAAATGTCGCTACACTTAATGGTGTCCACAGAAATCGATTTGAAATTGATGTAAAAAAAAAAAAAGCATCTTCATAATTTCAACCGATCAGATTTTCTGCAGAAACTTGGAATTATAAATTTACGACCTCATGCTTCCTTGGAGTAAAACAACTTGTTCCTTGAGTTGCTCTTCAAGTTTAAAACAAATGGATCTGCAACAAAGAGTCGAGTTTACATGTGTGAGTTTATCTTGAAATAAATATTCAGAGTTTGCAGGAACTTCACCTAAAACCCCATCTTTTGGGCAGGATGAAATAGAAACCAAGCTTTTCTGCAACAAATCTGGATCTGGAACAAAACTATGAAAGAGTACGGGGGAAATCACATCATCACTGTCACGTATGATGCACAGTATTGTTTCTTTTTTAAGCTCCTTGGAAACATATTAAGGTGCATAAAGCAATAGACTGATGAAATACTGAACTTGTATACAAAACAAAGATTAAGTGCACTTTTACAACATAATAGGACATGTACCAATAAGTATGATGGCAGTGATTTGATAAACAGCAATATTTGCTGACCCAGGTTTTTCCATGTTCTCCTTCGGTTTAGAAATCTCCTTTGTTTATTTTGATTGTTCCCACGAATGAAGCTTTCCAAATTTACACTTCAATATCCCATACATTTTCATCATTACATAATGCTTCCCAGATAAAAGATTCAATTTAAGACATTTTTACATGTTGTTACTAGACTGAATAAAGAGTGGGGTGTGCTTCAATGTGTGCTCTCTGTATCATTTACATTAATCGTTTACTGCCTTGTGAGATAATGTCTTCACTTCCCTGTCTTTGTTATCACCTGTGCATGGGCAACTGGATATGAAATGACTTGGTTCTGTTTTCTGTTTCTAACCCAGAGAACCAGGAATGCTCAGTTGCCTCTCTCCATCTCCATAAGAAAACCTCAAACCCCAACATGACTGTTGTTGTTCTGTGCATAAAAAAATAAACTGAAACGGACTGAACTCTAATATAAGCAATGACACATCACAAGGCTAGTAATTACATAAAGAAAGGCTTACTCTCTACTTCCCTGTTCGTGATACAGTAAACCGTGGGTTAATTATATATCCATAAGGATTTCATGCAGAAAGAAACCCAATTTAATGGCTAACTAAGAATTATTAAGCATAATTATGCCACAACAGATTATAATTAATGTGAATCCACAATCTGTCCAAAACACTTTAGCATCAATTGTGCAGTTATTAATGACGATGCTTGCATTGTCATTTTTAATCTCATTTCCTTCACATGTTCTTTTTGAACGAGTTGACACTGCAGTCAGTTAAATGTAGAGAAGCTTTATATTCTTATATTCCTTTGGTGAAAAGTTGCTGTCTTCTTATGCCAATTATGTCAACGAGTGATTGCAACAAGTAGATACACACGCACACACAGGATGCAGCTCTCTTCCTCTGCTTGTTGAATATGCCTTGGTTGAGTTGTCATACATCAGCTTGTTGAGCCTTTTTGGATCCCTAGCTCTGATGCTGCTGCCCCAACATTCATTACTGGGGTAAGGTGTTTATGTTGATATATATTATTTTTATTTCTTTACAAAACAACAACTAAAACCTCCTTAATGGAATAGGTTCCATGGCTGAGCAGCTAAATACTTATATTTAATACTTTTATTGACTTTCTCAACATTTTAAATAAATACGTTTCACTGAATAAGCAAACATATTCAGGTAATTAATTCGATTATGTACAATGACAATCAAATAATGTTCTCCATGCATTTCCAATGCCAACATTCCCTTCACCCACATTGTTAATGGTGCCTATTTTTCCTCCCTGTGAAATCACTGATTCTTGCCTGTGGAAGTGCAAAATGAATCAATATTGAAGATACGAGGTTCTTTGGGTTGATACCCAGCAGACATAACTTCGCATCACTCCCACAATATCCAAAATGGTGCCAACTACCATCTTTCAGCATCTCTGAAAATTTGGGGCAGCCTCAGTGAAACAAGGTGCCGTTACCTTCTGAACAATAAAAGACATATCTGCAGCGTCAAGGCAACATTTGTTTAAATTTCCAGGTGTACTGTACGTTCAAAATAACCACTTATATTGAAATAGTCTCTGTGTTGTATTAATCGATTGTTTCTGAGCTTTTAGGTATTTTAAATCAGTTAAACCAATAAAATTGTTGCTTGAGGAAAGATGTTTATGGCCCAGAGGAGCTATGCCAACCTCTGTCCTGCCATCAGCTCTAAACCAGAAAATATTGGCTTGGTCTGAAAATTCATCTTTCATTTTATCATCATTTGAACAGCTAGGTATGTGTGAGTCATTTATCTAGAGGAAATGGCAGCATGCTGTTTTATAGTAAGAAAAGAACATGGTGGGGTCAGCGTGAGGCTCTCGGCAATATTCCGCTAACCAAATTTAGGTTGTGCCACTTATTCACATCCTTATATGGGAATAAGCCATATTGTAAATTGATGGATAATCTGTTCAAATATCTTTCATGGGCATCAAACTAAGCCAAACCTTTGTCCATGCAGGCTATAATTATATGTGGATTTTCCCCCACATTTTCATAAAATAATAATCTGCAGATCGCATATTTTTTTTTTTTTTTTTTTTACTATATTTTATACTAGGCTTAAAATAAGACAAATGTAGACAAAATAGGAAATCTATCCAAGGAAATGTTATGTCCTCTGAAATGACGGAAACATGGGGACATACCAGTGTGCGTTTCACGTATGGATCTGAGAATGTCTCAAAAGTTCAGACTTTGCTTGAGGCTGGCAGTCTCATTCTGAGCACATTCAGGCTGACAGATTCTCGATGAGACGGTGCAAAGACATGGAGAGCGAGTGGCACAATGATATGTTTATTGAGAGGCTTTGGATAATAGAAAAAATAGGGGTGGCTGCTGCTGGAATGTTACAACCGTAGACAGGAAACATGGACATCGATTCCCTTAACTAAACAGACACTTACTCACGCATACAGGCGCACGTAACCAAACGGTCTCCATCCCATCGCTCTCGAGAGAAAAAACTTACGGCAATGCACGGGACAAGACGGTATCACAGTTACTACTAGTTCAGTTCTACATGAGAAAATTCACAGTCACATAAGAGGGAGTTCTTTTTTTCTTCTTCTTCTTAGGCACAGAAAAAGCAATAAGATGTGCATCTCAACAACAGCAAAAAATATGAGAAAAGTAAAACACGTTTTTCTTAAAACCTCAAAGGGCCGAGATGAACTGAGTTTTTACCATGGTTCTGTGGTGGGAGCATTTTTTTTTTTGTTGAGTCTCAAAAATGCAAGCCTGGACTTAGAACAAGTATAAGGTTTCCATGCTTTAAGTGAACAGGGAAAACAAACATATTTTCTTATACTTTAATTGTCCCAAAGTAAGGACTCAGTTCATCTGGCTCCCCTTTTATACTCAGCTCCTCATATACATATACACATTTAGGATTTTGCAAAACATGGGACTAGAACATTTAATATAAATGTAATCCCAGGTCAGTCAAAGGAATGGCTATTAAAGCGTTTTCAATCTACACACACCTCCTCTGGGCTCCTCCAGCACTTTAAATAATCAAATACAAGTTAACCACGTAGACGAAACCACTGACAACTACTTACTGGAGCCGTTTTAGCTCCTTTTCTAAATTTGCAGTTTAAGTTTGGACAGTTCACTTGCTTGTTCGTGCCTCTGTCAAACGCTCACTCTTTGGATAACCTTGTGCTCAGATGAAAGAGTCTGAAGCTCTCTTGGTCCCCTCTGTCTCACTTCTCCCTCATTTAAATACACCTAGTTAAGCAGCTGGACTGAGAAAGACTAGATAGCTCTTTGACAGGATGTAGCACACATTTGTAGCCTTGCACTCTATAGAAGAGCAGAGCTGAGTTGTAAGCTGGTGTTTTTTCCATTTGTGTCACAGGAAGCAAGCACATTTGTTTCAGTGGGAATATGTGTGTTATTTACTCCAGTAGCCTAAGGGAGTCACAATCAAACAAGGAAGCATTGAGGCGAACAGTTTCCGAGTATTGTGTGACAACACTGAGAAATATTGCTGGCATTGAGTAGTCAGTCCTCACACAATTATGAACCTACAAAAAGAAAAAAAGAACAAACATCTAATGATTTGTTTGCTTCAGAATTGAATTACTAATGTAATTGAAGCAATGACACAAAACTGTTGTGACTGGTCAAGGTGGAGATAACTCATTTACTGGACTTCTGGTGCAATTGTATGTCCAAATCAAATTATTAATAAATCATATGTGGACTTGGAGAAATTGCAAAAGCGTCATAACTCAACATTTTGTTGTATTTACAAATAAACCTGACAAACATAGCAAAGCAAAGGGTCTGAAAGTCTGTTCAAGTGTTTTGCAACAGCCTGTTCTCTTAAACTTCTCACAAATATCAAAGCAGGACAAATGTTGTCTTTGATTAAAGTCAACCTTCAAAAATGACAAAACCGGACAGAGGTTACTGACTTAAAAAGGAGTGGTTTTCTGTCTAAATCTGAGAGAACAAAAATCATCTTTGTACAGTACTCACCACCAAACTGTTACCTATATAATGACCTTTTTGGACTGTACATTTATAACAATATAAAACCTGCATAAATGAAATGATGATGTGATAGCAACAGCTCAGTCTCATGCTATGCTATGCATGCGCTTGGTATGCACCAAGGAAGTGAAAAACACACCAAGACTGTGTTTTTTTTTTGTTTGTTTGTTTTTTAACTAACGGAAATATTCTGTGACAAATGTATCTTTCTTGGAAGCAAGTAAAAAATATAACAGAGTTTTCTTTCAGCCAGCTGACCAGCAATTTGCAGCAACTTATTTTTGTGTTTGAGGGAGTCCCGTTGTTCTATTAGTTGAGGGAAAACCCTGGTGCTCCATGATCTGAAACAATATATTTTTAAAAAATGACTGGATAGCAGGGCATACTAACAGTTATTATAATCACTGGACAAATTATACAGACCTCTCTGTGTCTCACAGTGAGGTCCTGATCTTCACAATTAAACATTTCTTTACTACCAATCTAAAACTGAACCCTCCCTTTTTATGACATCTTGTTTTGTAGAAAGCAGACAATTGCTGACAGACAAAGTTGCAGGAGGATACTACAGGTTTAAGTAAAAAATCTGGTAGACTTTTACAAAAACAACAGGCCAGTAAAATGAAGTCCTCCACCTACCTTTAGCTGTCCAAATAAATTAACAGGAAAAGGACAGAGCAGGTTATCTACGCTCTCATTTAGGGAGGAGTAACGGATTCGGTTTGACCTCACAGTTTTCTGGAGGAGACCTTGTGAGCTGCATCCCTAAAAGGATCCAGACATCTACTTAAGAAAAGGCAAAACCTTTAAACGTAGCTACTCTAAAATAAAAAAGCATAACACTAAAAATCTCTTCATTAAACATCTTTGTACATGTAGACAGAGAAATTTCAAATTACTCATATATCGGGAACTTCTCTGCTTCTCCGCTGAATGTCTGTGCCAGTAGCTAAATTAGCTACCACAGTGATAGTATTGCTTTATATACAGCAAATAAAGATAAGAGGCTGACTTCTAAATGGCAAAGAATTTAGCCTAAGAATGTCAATTTGAGATAAACATTTGATCTTCAATGCTAAAATGCATTAATCACAGTGGAGAGGGCATTATGGCGCATCTTGTGTGAGGGTGTAGCCCTGCATGAGAGACAGCTGTGTTTGTTTGCTGGATAAGCCTTCGCCTGGATGTGCTGCTTCCAGTGTTTTCCGAGTGAGCGTCTGTATCAGCTCACCAGATAGAGTTTTATTCACATCGTGGAGATTTTTCCATCCCACAATGCACTGGGTGTGGCGCCAAATAAGGAAGTGGCATTAGCTGCAGCTGTGGGGAACCAATCACAGTTTGTGTGCTAGAAAAAAACAAAAAACAAAAAAGTAAAAAGTGCTTTCTCCTTTTCCCCTTCCTCCAAAACCGATTATTGTTTTGTTCCCCATCAACATTTATTGGGTCCAGAAGAGTTCATCTTAGACTTTTCTGTGCATACTGCGCACATATCCCCGATGCAAAACAAGTACAGATCAAAAAACAAAAACTGATGACCGATTTCTCCTTTTTTGTGTCTGAACTGATGGAGAAAAAGAAACACCTGGAAACCCTGGCTATGCAATAAATTATTTTTCAAATGTTGAGTCATTCACAGACTGAGGGAAAATTGTTCCAAGTTCAAGTCTGTTTTTACTAATGCGTACCTTTTCGTCATCACTTAACCCAAATATTTGGATAGATGAAAAAAATCTGTTTTGCAACTCATAGATTTAGCAATTTTTAGATGGCCAATTATTGATATCCAAGAACAAATTTATTGATTACAGAAATCTGGTTAGTGATTCTGCTGGATGACACAAATTTATGTATGTCTGCATATATTGTTTGCTTAGAAAGAAATATAAATGAAACAACATAATATAAAGACATATTCTATTCACTTTAGCCCTTCATAAGCAGGTCTGGAACAACAGCTTGCCAAACCCTACGCAACCAATCACAGTTCTATCTGTGCGACCAACACCTTCATGTGAGATTTGGAAAATAATTTTAAAAAGGGTCAGAAATAATGTAAGCCCAAGTTTAAGGTCTTTATGTGATGCTTTCAAATAGATTTAGTCCTCCTAGTCATCTTTAGAGTCCCATGTTACTGTAATCCCAGCAACTGGAGGCTGATTTCCCATAAACTCAATGGAAGCTGAGGGTCAAATGTAGGCGGGGTCGTCATCTCCCTTCGCCCGTTGGCCCAGTAGCCTCCGCCAGAATCCTCATCCAGGGCTGGTGACAAAGTGGCTGACAGTACAGTGGCAGCGCCCTCTGCAGGAGTCTATGGAAAATACATTTACATGCAAAATAGTTTGAGATTCCAAGAAGGTATTCTTACATACATATCTAAAGCAAAAGCATGGACAAAAAACAGGACAGTAGAAAAAGCATGAACAGTATTTACTGTGCATGAAAGCAGAACGACTGCTGTCACTGCAGGTTAAGATAAGGAAGAAAAGTTTGGCTCAAACAAAGTGTGCGTTTGTTCCAGACGTTAAGTGTTGGATGCAGTGTTGTTGAAATTTTAAGAAAGATTTACTGTCACCATAAACACATTTTAAAATGCCTCCTAAGAGCATGAAAAGTTCTGTTCTGTGGTAAGCATCATGTGCAAGCCATATCGGATCACAGTATGTACAAAATTAAGTTTCATTTGTTCTTTTGTAGGACTGTATTTGTTCACACCGAGGGCTATGACCACCAACAATAGTTTCTGAGAAGAAATGTAAACCTAAGTACAAACATTATTTAGGTTACACGTAATAAAGTGGAATGGAGCAAGAAATAGGCATTACACATATAAAGGAAGTTGCAACATGGCATAGGAAGACGGACATTAAAGCAATTCTGCTGTCAGTCTATTGATCTATTGGTTTAGTGCTAATTGATGACCTACAAAAAAGGTTTCTTGTTACCATGGTATTGCACAAGCAGCTGGTGATGTGGAAAAAGAAGAGAGCTCTCTCAAAACCTTCTTAGCCTGAGTTTTGCAAAACATACTGAGTGCATTGGCTGCATGTGTAAATCTCAGCTTCCGAATCGTCCAGTGTGCAAAGTAGGTGCCATAATGAAGAAGTGGTAAGAACTTTATTCTGCTATTAGTCAGCCACAACCAGGTGCTCCTGACAGGATTTTTAAATAGAGTTATCACTCACTTCACAAAGAGGAGCTACTGGAGTTGGGGTTTTTTGTTCCAATAAAACACAAGCAATGCACAAAATTAAACAATGTCTTTGTTAGGGGTTTGTTTTTCTCCTTAAAAAAACATAAATATATATTTTTAGAAAATGTTGAACATTTACCCTGAACAGGATCCGAGCAATTAGACTTTGTGCCAAATGTAGAGGTGTGCAGAGATGCTTATATAGAGCCGTATCCACCATGCCTGGATCCACGGCACATGAAACCACTGGAAAACCTTCTCTCTGCATCTCCTGGTGAAGGTGGGAACTGAACAGCACCTGGGCCAGTTTACTGCCACAGTAAGCAGCATGAGCTGAATAATGTTGGCTGAAGAAACAGAAAACACAACGGTACTTTAGACTTTAATAATGACACTAAATAGCGAGTCCAGCTGTGTGTTATTAAATGAAATCAGAAATCTGAATGATCAACAGTATTCTCTGATTAGTCAGTCTATGTTTTTAGCTTTCCATGTGAAAGCTTAGACTGATTTTATGGTAACTTTTGTGATATGCAGTTGTGATATCATTGACAGTTCACAAAGCAGGAACCCTAAAATAATCCCTTTTGTTCTTTCAAAAGACTTCAAAATTGACACGGTGCCTCCTTTGATCCCCAGCAATAAATCTGTCAGGTTTGATGCAGAGCAGAAAAAAAAAAAAAAAAAAACTGATGAAAAACAAAATAAATGTCAGGCTACCATTTATTTATCAGAAGGATAAAAAGTTCCTCATATCCATGTTTGCAATAACCCCCCCGCCCCCAACAATTATTCCATATGATGATATCTTCGTATGCCAACGCCACATTAATGATGAAGCAAAACAGAGCGACAGCCTGTTTCTAAACAGATCTGTATCTCACATTCATTACAAGCGCAACACAAAACTACAAGAAAAGACCTGTTAGATCTTTCTTTATGTTACAGATGGTTATCTCTATCACAAGTGCTTTGCCTGGGAGACTTCAGAGCCACGAATGAAAGTTAAAGAACATCAGCTATAACCCATGGACATGCAAATGAGCAAAAAGAATGAAGAATCTAAGCTGCTAATACTTCCTGACAGCAGTGATAAGAGCTGAGACGATAATGAGACACGTGAAACAATTTTCTTCTCATCAATGCCAAAACAAACTGAAACAGCTAATGATAATGCAAACACCAAGACATCGAGTGTAACAACATCTGGTATGAAATTGTTTTCTGAATGAGGAAAAAATACCACAATCATTCCTTAAGCAAAATATATACAGTTTCCATGGTCCGTCAAGGCAGATAGACGATAATTGTTATCCAGGACTTGTAAATGTTGTACCATTCAATTAACATTTTCCCTTTTACGATGCTGTTGCTTCTAGAATAGCACTTAAAGCTGCAGTATATAACATTTATAAAGAATAATGTTTTTTTACATATTTGTTGAAACTGTTACTACGACCTGCGTGTAATTCAATCTCGGTATAAATACAGATGTTCTGTGAAGGCTTCAGAGGGAAAACAAACACAGTCCGTCACCCAGAATGCAACTCTCCCAATCTTACCGAGTTTGAGCAACTCAGCAAAGAAGAATGGGCACAAATTTAAATCTTTACATGTGTTAAACCCGTAGAGACACACCAAACTGCAATTCCAGAAAAAGGCTGAATAAAAGTGTTTCACTTTTAAGATTTTAGTTTATAAAAAAATCATGAAAAAATGTTCTTCCACTTCGAGATCCTGTACAAAGTTGTGAAGGTCTATCATCAAACCAAATTTTATCTGTAACTTGACAAAATGTGTAGTAATTTCATGAAAGTGGAAGAAGTGTGTACCCACCAGCTGTTTAAGTCATTCAGTCTGATTTCCCCGATGGAATGAGCTGACGACGAAACATTGACCACGCAGGAGACGTCACCGGACTTCCCCGAATCCTTCAGTGCATCCAGGAGGAGCCAGGTCAACAGAAAGTGGCCTAGGTAGTTCACACCAAAGTGCTGCTCAAACCCATCCTCAGTTCGGCCCTCAGGAGCCAGCATCACACCGGCTTAAGATAAACAAAAGTCAACATATCTGTTGTTACTAGCTTCGTATGCGAAAAAACTCCCAAATCATAATAAACATAGCTCTCAACTTTTTATTAGATTTGGAGGAACGCTTGGACCAAGGAGAATACTCCAGATTTTGCTTGGGGGAACAAATCTGACTGCACACTGCTGTGCTGGTGTTCAATCTAATGGTACAGATTCTTGTTTACTGCATTATAAGGGTTCCTCTCTCACCGTTCATTCAAAGTACGTTAAAAAAGAAAGCTTTGTTAGGACGACGGACCTTCAAAACAACTTGTAAACTCGTAAACCGACTTCCAGCTTTCTCACAAGGAACATCAACCTCAAGTTAATAGGATCTGATAGCGATTTTACAGCTAGAACTTGTCGTGTGTGAGGGCCTGGTGACCAAGCAGGGGTGTACCTCGTGTCTCAGCCATCGAAAATGAAAGTGTTGTGAAAAATGTTTCTTGTTTAGGAGCAATCAAAATGACAAATGAGAAGGGACTGCTTGTGACACGTTGATTTAGTTGTTAGCTTTCTGTCCTCACTGCCACCTCTTGTTCCGATCAGAAATTCTTTATGCTATGAGCAATCTCACTTTCTGACCAACCTGACAGTGATTCAAAATGTTAACAACACAGACGTCGTGTTCCGCCCGGAAACGACAAGGGTGACAGACATTGGCAACCTTCCCAAAAACTGACTGCTTCCTCGGCGTACCAGGAAAGGGCCTTTGGATGCAACAACCATTCAGAGCAAAACTCAAAGAAAGAGAATTGTGTGCTGCTCCCTTGCATATGCTGCACCAATGAACCCTATCTATCACGGGTAAACAACCGCTTAATTTAATATGAGGTCTGTGCGCCATCAGTCACCCAGAGTCTCACATCGTCTCGCCGTCCAATTTCATATGAAAAACTCTTGGGATAAACATGATTTAGAGAAATTGTTGAAATTTATTTCATAGACGCTTGTCTGCATGCCTAAACAGACCATTTTAGTCCTGGCATAGAGAAGCTACCAGCTGCAATCAGTGATTACTTACAGGAAGTTACAAGACCTTGGCAAGTTTGAAATTAGATAATGGGACTTTTAGCATCAATTAATCATTCATTTATGTCAGCGGATTTTCATTTCCAAAGCTATTTGTAATTTTGACCTAAAGACGATCACGGGAATCTCATTTTAAATTAAAACCTATCCACTTTGAGACTTTTTTTTAAAGCTCCTGTACTGCTCACGTTACTCCTAGAAAAGCCCAGCTCAGATTAACGTCTCGAAGTTTAGCGATGACCTTCATGACGAACAGAGGAAGATACAGAAAACACAACAAAACTGAATAATTCAGTAACTTAAACGTTAATATTACGGGTCATATCTGCCTCTAAAGTGGAGTTTAATGAAGAGGAAAGAGGTGCTTGAGTTCAATTTCTATGTATATATGTAAAATGTTTCTCCAAACGGTGCAACTGAGATTTAAATCCTCTGCACAGAATTTAAATTCTGACACTGGTGACAGCATTAAAACTACACTTTAGTGCTGAGGATTTAAAACTTGTGCTGAATACATAAAGTAATGCACTTGCATAGGTATTAATACTGCTTTAACTTTTTCCACACTTCGCCATGTTACAAGCACAAACCTCATTGAATTTTAATGAGATTTTACCTGTCCACAAACAAGCAGTGCAAGATTATGAAGTCGGGAGAAAATTAAATGTATTTCTTCTTCTTTTTTTTTTTTTAGGTATTACAAATAAATAAAAATCTAAAAAGGATTGGGCCTGCATTTTCAGCTTTGCTGCAATCACAGCAGCGTAGCTTTTGAAATATAGCCAACAGCTTTAAGCCTCGGAGTGAAAGATTTAAATATCTTTGCAAAAAAGTTCAAGCTCTGTCAGATTAGATGGAGAGCATTCATGAGTGTCAAGCTTTTGCATCAGACTCTCAGCTTTATTTTTGTCTAGATCATTCTAGCCCATGCATATGCTTTGAACTAAACCAATACATCGTAGTTCTGGCTGAATGTTTTCACAGTTGTTCTCCTTGGAGGAAAACATCCAGCTGTTTCTCCTCCAGAAAACTATCCACTGTGGTTCACCCTGACAGAGAGCATTTTCACATCTTTATCTCTTTCTTTCACTTCATACCCATGAAATATTATGTGCCGCATAAAACCCACAAAATTACATTGAATTTTGTGGTTGTAATGTGACGTAATGTGAAAAAGGTCAAACAGGTATGAATATGTTTGCAAGGAACTTCATGTAAATGACGACTCTACAGATTAAGACTACATGTGTCTTACCTACCATTATTTACCAAAATATTAAGTGGCAGGTTCCTCTTCTTGAAGCTCACAGCAAATTGTTGGATTGACTGCAATGAAGCAAGGTCCAATTTCTCAAACTCCACTGGAATGGACAGAAACACACACACACATACACACACAAGCGATTGTAAATGGATTATTCCTGCAAGCACTTTTGCCAGTAAAACATCAAAGAGAGTATTAATCATCTCTTATAGTGGGCTCTCCCACTGCTATGTCTTAGTCCATCATTTCATATCTTAAATTACTAATTTTGTCAGAACCCATCAAAGCTTAAGACTTTGCTATCTGAGCTTTAGTGTATAAGATAGAGGTAGGAGAGCCCTACAAAGGAGCCAAGATGGCTCTGCGTTTTGGTGATGGTTTATCTTTGAACAGGGTTCCTGCACATTTGTCATGTCAAATTCATTTTTGAAACGGAAGATAGAAAAGTTAACCATGAATTTACTGCCAGTGCTGAGTTCATGTTTTAAGTTCTTAGATACCTCTGAAAACTACGGATAGGTACGGCGAGAGCAAGCAAGAAAGACAGCATGAAAGAAACGAAAGCAAGAAAGTATAGAAAATAAAGCAAATGAGAAAGAAGCAGGCAAAAACAAGTTCTTTCTTTGTTTGGACAGGAGGAAGGAAATTAATGAAGGAAAAGAATAAAGTATAGACTTAATGACTGTAGGAAATTATTTTCATAATTTTTAACACCTAAGGTGTTAAAAAATGAAATGACACCTCTGGATGCAATTTAAATGACTAAAAGTCATCAGTCACAGAAAGTTTCCTGCATAGTTACATTAAATGAATAATTGGTTTAACAATGTAACGTAACCTTAGGTTTGAAGTTTGTTTTTCCCCTCGGAGAATATTAAGCTGCAAAAGATTAAAGGAAACAGAAATTTCTGCTTTTGCAAGAAAGCCAAAAAGGTTTCTACGTTCTGAAAGCTTGTCTTTTTGGAGAATTGGAGATTTAAAGTGGGTCACAAAACTACTACTGTTTTTCCAAAATCAAAAGAAGGAGAAAAAGCTGAAATAAAACATTACACCCCCGGAATAATGTAGGCTATGGTATCTTCAAATTTTATTGAGCTCTTGTTTCTGTTTTGTTCTTCATTTACTATTTCAATAAATGAAAACATTGATGGGCAACAGTGTTTTTCCTCCAACGGCTCTGTAGCAGCAAAATGCCCCTTCCGTTGCGGTCATGAATGCAGAGTCATTTCGAATCTCGAGCAGCAAATTGAAAACTCATCTCATGAAGAAATGGTTTAGATTCTCCCTCCACGATCCATCCACCTCTAGATTTATTACAGAGTTAAATTTCAAGCATTACAAGCAGAACAATAAGAACTACATTGTATCTTTTTGGTTCTCTTTTCTAGCTGATAGATTCACACAAACACTTAAAATGGCTGTTGGGATGCATCATGAAAATATGTCATGTGCTGCCTCTTAAACTGCTTCATAATTTGCATGATAACATGACAGTGAAATCTAATATGTACCTCACAGTACATATTATAAAGAATACTGCCTGATTATAGTAAAAATGTTAAAGAGAAGAACTTACAGTTCATTAGGTTTGGTAAGTATACCTCAAACAACATAAATTCTTCAAAATATTCAAAGAGTAGGAGCAGTTTTATTATCAAGCCCACTTTAAAGGCTTTAATCCAAACTTTTATGGATAAAAGCACTTCCTTTATTTCCCAAACCTGAATAAATAAAGGTCTTGGTCTAACCTTTTTATTTTATTTTATTTTATTTTTTATTTTTTTGCTTTCTCTCAAACACAACACAAACAGATCAGGACTTTCTAAGAGAAGGCAATAATATATTATTCCACTGTATAACCCCTGTATGTCTGAAGAGGTTCAAATATAATGGACAAAGACAGAAAGAGGACTGAGAGGGAAACAGAGGAGAGGAGATTTGATGGGACTGATAATAAAAAAAAGGCTGCAGAGACGGCGAGAGTGCGGCTGTCCCTGATCAAGATCTGATAGCAGACTTATCTCCAGGCCTTGCCATTCACCTCTTTCTGACTGCACGTGTGAGACAGAGAGATTGAAAGGGCGCGCAGAGAACATAATGAAAAATGAGAGTGTTTGTATTCGAATGGCTGTGAGCATGTATTTGCTTCCTTTATGGGGATGCATTTGCCTCTCCAGAAAAACAGGGAAATTCCTATATCTCTGTGAATGCAGAATTAATCCTGTTTGAATTATATTCTCAGCACATCATGAACTTTAGGAAAAATACAATAGTTTTATAGTATAGTATATTATAGTATAGTATAGTATAAAGTGTAAACAAAGATGTATTTATTCCATGATCTGCCTTCATTCACACACTTCTGTCCACCTGTGGAAAGATACAATAGAGGCTGTCTATAATCTTTTCAGTCTATTGTAAAGAAATCTGTTGTTCAATTAAATCAAATCTACCGTTGCTCAGAGTCGTCTTGCTTTGATAAGCGGCCATAGTATACCATATTTCATTACATCTAGTCCAGAGATCAGAGATTTGAACAGGTTCATAACTATATGAAACAGCCAAGATTATCTTAACTGACAAATGACATGGTCAGACACTAAAACAGTGACACAGTGAAATAATGGGTGTACCTTTAAAATCAACAACCAATAGCAGTAAAAACTGACCCATCTTTATTTGACTGGTGACAGAGAAGCTGCCAGGGGAGCAAATAAATTTTATTTAAGCAAATAAAATTTTCCATAAGACATTCTTCAGGTAATTTTTGTTTAAGCTCAGAGATTTTTTTTTTACTTCCCCCAGAAAACAATTCCTAAATTTACACAGTCAGCAGATATGTTGTCAAGCTAAACCGACCCGAGCTGAATAAACCAATCAGCGCATAGAAATCTGCACTGATTGGAATTTTGAGACCGATTCCGATCTCGAGTTCTTATAAACCGTTTCCGTGATACCAAAACAACTCAGATTCAACAATCAGAGCTTTAACAAGACATCTAATAAATGATTTACTATCATTTTAAAACAAAGACAAATTGACCACATCAATCTGCACACTTAGTATAGCAGAAACGGCATTCTCCATCTATGCATCCTGTAGAATGTAAAGCAATGCTCTGGGAAAGAGACTGAAAGCCCAAAAGGATAAAACTGAGCATGTTTACTGAACTCTGATAAGCCTTCCTGCTATCTGCTAAAAGTCTTGATCTCTTGTGATCCAAGAGCCTGAACAAAATGCAAATAGTGTCTCTTTAGAAAACCTTGCTTAGAACGGAAGAAGGTAACTTTTGAGTTTTCTTCTCGCTCTAACAGCTTCCAGCTCAGTTGCACTGTATGATGAGTTCACCGATCAAGAAAAACTGAAAAAGGATCAGATTTTTTGATTCGATGTTGGATGTTAAATACACCCAGAGTACAGAACATTCTGGAAGTTATGATGAAAAATATATTTCATCTTGCAGCTGAAGGTTCTATAAACCATGTTTTCATCTTCAGAACTTCAAATGAAAAAAAAAACAAACAAACAAAAAAAAAAAAAAAACAGTGATTTTCATGAAGCCAAACCAACAGCCTTGTTTGGAGATCAGCGTTTTCCAACCTTAGCTTAGACCTGTTAAACCATCATGTTTTCATGTCATCTCTGCAACAGAAATAGCTTTGGTTTGAATCCCAATCGGATGCTCTTTGTGTGACATACGGAAGAGAAAACAGTCCCAAGTTGAACCCCCCTTTTTTTTTTTATTTGGCACACAATATATTTACATAAATAGTTAATCAGAGCACAAAAGCAGTACCTAATCAAACAGAGAAAAATAAAGGCAACTAATAAACCTAACAATATTTTAGTCTCGGTTTAACAATTCAGATATAAAGAGAGAGAAAGAGATTTGATAGAGAAAAGTAGTATATGTCGCTTCAATTTTCAATACAACATTGCACAAATTATGTAGAGGAAGTACCATTCATTTAATCAAATAAAACAATGAATAAACATCCTTTAAAGTGATATCCAACAAAATGATGAACTTGAACTAACACGGAGATACAAAAACAATTAGGTAAGTGCTCATAAAGTCTGCCAGTGTGGAAACATATTTTTCATAATGTTGTAATCATGTTATTTTTTTTATCACTAAAGGCTAGTTTAGTCTGAAAAAATATAACCATTTCTCATCTGTGTTAATCCAGGTTTCCAGCAGTTTGAGAAACAAAAATTGTAAAATGTTACTAAATTTTTCAAGCCTGGTTTCTAGATACACAAGACCTTCCACCATATTTACGGTACTAAGGAAAGTTCTGCTGAACACCTATTTTTGTCATAGAAACCATAAACTACCACCACCATTTTGAAAATGAAGACATTAACACATGGTCAGAATAAGGTGATGATATAATTTGTACAAAGCAGAGAAATGAAATAAGAAGAATAAAGAAATGACAGGAATGCATCTAGCTTCTCATAAATCCCCATTTCCACCTGGCTTTAACATGCTAGCGTTCCAACTCAGACCACAGTAGTTGTGATTAAGCAGGATTACACCTAAATCTGATATTAAAATGCATTGCTGTTAAACACATTAAAATCCTCCCCTGGCTACCAAGAGACCAGAGACACTGCATTACTCACTAAAGGTGTCGGTAAATATCCCTGTGAGAACGGGATGATTTAGCTTTATCCTCTGACCTGATTTCGTGATTGATTTTTGGCCTTAAAATAACCCAGTTTGACCCGGACGAAGGCAATAAGATTTGTCATTTAATTACAAATCTGAAAACTACCACTTGATTCAGGAGTAAAAAATGCACAATGAATGAACCGGTACCTCCGAACAAGCTCTCGGAGACAGCAATATAAATAGATTCACTTTGAGCTGTCTGATAAAACAGTGGAATCCAAGAATATTAGCTCTGGGCAGCATGCCAGTGTCAGCTCCTCCACAGATGTTCTTTATTCAGCTGCTGTAAGGGAGAGGAGGCTGGCTGGTGTTCAGTCAACTCCAGTCTGTACCATTCATGTGATGCTGCAACCACCAGAGTAAAGACAGCTGCAAATTCAAACATGTATTTACTTTCTTAATAATAAAAACGTTTAAAAAAAAATAAAAAAAGATGTGTTTAACACTCAGGCATATATTTTCTCTTCCCCTTCCAGTATGTGTGATCTCAGAGCTCGACGAAAACAAAAAAAAGAGAGAAAAAAAATAAAGTCGACCACTTTGGAGTTAGGTGAAAGATGAAAGAAATTTAATGCGTGTTAACCACACACACTTACACAGCTTGCCTTGCTTCACGCTCTTAATTTAGGTCTATGGTTTGAGGCACATTGTGCTACTTTCAATGCACCGTGACTAAAGTTAGTGGACAGCCAGAACTGCCTGCAGCAAATATACAGGAACGGCCGGTGTGTTTATGTACATGTTCATAATTTAAGGTAAAATGCCCTAACTTCATGGACTAGCACTCAATTGTGGTCTGAAGTCATTATCATACACCCACAGGATTGTTTTTAGGTTTTCTGGGGACAGAGGCTGTTTTTAAACCAGGCGATACACTGAAAACGGATGCCAGATGGAGCAAAGAGGTTGTACTTCTGCTTTGAAAAATACCTGAAAAAATTAATATTTAAAGCAATATTTGATTTAATGTGCTTTGGAAAAGTATTAATATTCCTTGACTTTTTTTTTATATGTATACAGTTTGTCGCTTTCACACCACAAACTTTAAGGTATTTTGCTGGGGTTTTATATGATAGTCCAATAAAAATCAATCCTCCATGATTCAGCTCCTACGAACCATTACATTCAAGAACAGGGGTCACAAACCTTTTTGCAACTGAGAGCTACTTCATGGTTAACAAGTAATACAAAGGGTTAGCAGTGTGATACACAAAATTTACTTTTAATTACATAACTTATTAATTAATGGTTTATCTATCCTTGGAACAGCTCCAAAGGCAATTCATGTGGCCTTCAGGGGCAGCCTGGAGCCTGAAGGCACCATGTTAGTGAGCCCTGTTCTGGAACAATGTTTAAATGTTGTTACATTTACAAGTCTTTTGGTGTTTACTTCTGCACATTTGAGACATATATATATATTTATTTATTTTTTCCATTCTTCTTCACAAAACAACTCACGTCAGATCAAATGGAGACTGGGAATATCAAGTTTTAGTTTTTGACACAGATTCTCAATTGGAACTAGGTCTGGACTTTGACTGGGCTGTCCAAACAGATAGGCATGCCTGGATCTAAACCAAGATGTTGGTTCAGTAATAAGTGAAGAGGTTTCGTCTGATTTATCTTCAGACAGTGACATAAAAGATGTGTGTGTCTTCTTATTTGGTGTATGTCGACTTCTAGTTTCATCTCCATTTCTAAGTTTGAGACTAAAAGATAAATGATGCGTGAACGAACTCGAACATATAAAGACATTCAGCACTGAAGTGGATTTTCTTTCCACTGGTGACACCATGAAGTGATCAGATGAAACTACCTCTGAAACCCACATGTCTATTATAAACTGTCGCCAATTTCTCCCAACAGACAAATGTGCACAAACTGGGAAGGGTGCCAAAGGCCTTTTGGACAGAGATGTTTAAGGCTGCTGCTTCACATACTAATGAGAATCCATTACTGTCTCGCTCTACACGCCCAAACACACGCACATCAACACATTCGCATTCAGCGCACAAGCAGCTGGCTGTAGACACCCCCATGTCCCTTCTGTCTCAGTGTCTGCCAATTACAAAAGAAGTAATCAATTCTACCATGGCCGCATCCAGGGAAATCGACTTCAATGACACCGGCTACATGCCTGCTGTCTAAGTACCTGACACCCTCAGCCCTCTGCAGCCTTCACAAGGCCGAAGCACACATGCCAAAGTCGTGCTTAATAAATGGCATTGCTCTATTGAGAACTACTCTACCCAAATAAACAAAATGAGAGGTATTCAACATTTTTTTATAAAAAATGTGACTGTAATTTGCAAGGAAGGGTGATGCAACATAGTGGTAATCAGCAAATCCAGGAGTTTTTTAAACATGTTTCTAGCCTTAAATTTAAATCATAACTGTTATCAAAATAAGAAACGTGCAAACAAGAAAAATTTCAGTTTTGCTTTGTTGCGTCTTTGTGCTTTTCTAATCCAGTGGCATGTCTTTAGACAGGCTGATATTTTTTCAGCTACTTTTCATTTCATATGTTCCTTTTTTCAGATTGAAATTTCAGATGGAGAAAATAGTCAGTTTGTTGACCACCCACCGATCACTCAATTTAATAGGTCCCCCAAAATATTATTACTATTATTATTATTATTATTATTATTATAACACATAAAATGAACTTTGAAAACTCCCCACATTGGAAATCATGACAAGAAAGGTAGTGAAACAACATGTTGACTGAAAAAACTGAAGTTGCTGCTTATGGAAGATCCAAACTCGCAAACAAAAACCAAAAAAATAGAAATGTACAATTTGCCAGTAAATAATAATTAAGGATGAACTAAAAATTGACTAAATTAACCTCTAGATTTCCAGGTCAAAACCTTGGAAATCTAGAGACAGGAAATCTATTTCAAAATTCTGATTGGCGCAGCTCCTAATTCAAAGAACCAAAAATCACACACATTTGAACTATTGCTTAATCTAACAGGTGCAAATAAACGTAAAGCCTGCCAGTGATGCGTATTCTGTACTGTTTTACAAAAAAATTACCAATAAATTCAAGCTAAGTATAGTTCGACTTGAAATTCAAGTCAAGCATAACTTCAATTGCGATGGAAATACAGTGTAGTTTAAACTCAAGGCCTCTTCAGCAGAGAAAGGAATACGTTATGACATCCTTGTCATGACACTGCTGGAATTGATGGTGCTTTGAAGGTCAGCCGATTTAATTTCTCAACACCAGAAAACGAAAAAAAGAGAACCCTTTAAGCTCTAGTCGATGAAGTGATAAATTTCAGTTATCAATTGTCTCTTCTTATCTCCATCACCTCCTCTGCGGCTTCATTTCTTTTCCTGCCTCCTTTCTAGAAACGGTTTTCTTTTTTCTGCCGTGGCGCAGCACATCTTTCACTGGAAAAACATGTCTGTGTTCAAATTCATCAACATGGCAGCACAAATTTGAATGGTGGCCAGGTTCTGGGTTTACAGCTGTTGGTCAGCCTGGGTTTTGAATGGAAAGAACAGGAGCGAGAAAACGACTGAAAGTGTAGTGTTTGTGTTGTTTGCACTCCTGCAGTATTTTTATGTCTTTGTTCATCATGGGCACTCCAAGTAGTTAAGAATAGAATAATTAAAGCTTCTGTTTATGTGCCGGCAGGTGTGCAAACAGGTGTGTGTGTGTGTGTGTGTGTGCTTAGATTCTAAAAACAAAGCTGAGACTGAGATTTTGCACAAAATGTTTCATTGCTAAATTGAGTCTGCTTTTCTAGAAGTATTTGCATGAATGCTAACGTGTTTACAGTGCTACCTCTGGCCTCCTTGTCCTCTTCACAAATCCTTTTGATGGCAGCAAGACCCCTCTGCTCATCCCTTCCACCTAAAATAGAGATACACGGAGACACAGATGAATATTATGTCTGACAAGGCCTTCGAGGCTTTTTAAAAGAGAAATACACGCAGCTTTTCTGTTATGCAAGTCTTCTATTTCTTCATTT
This sequence comes from Poecilia formosa, assembly GCF_000485575.1. Taxonomy (NCBI): domain Eukaryota; kingdom Metazoa; phylum Chordata; class Actinopteri; order Cyprinodontiformes; family Poeciliidae; genus Poecilia; species Poecilia formosa. The sequence goes on along the minus strand of NW_006800023.1, from coordinate 606,591 downwards.
TACAAAACCATATTTCCAAGAAGGGTTCTTCAAATTAAATGAAGACTGGATGAAAGCTCCCCGGTGTTAAGATCTACCTGTTAAAGATTTTATAAAAGTCTTTTTTTAACTTACTGAACTCTTGATACAGACTGCAACATTGATTTTAAAAAGTTAAGACATGTTAATAAAGACTTTTAAGGCAAAGTGTAATATCACTGTGAATTCCTTTACAATCTGGGCCCAATAAACAGCTCTTCTCATGTAAGTGGACCATTATTAGGATGGTTAGACAAAATTTAGCTAAAGCATGTCATCTCCTCATATTCCTTCAGTTGAAAGATGCCTCAGATAACACAGATTGACAAGCATAAAATAGTGCTTTTGCACCAGTTTAGCAGGTTCCAAGGAGCTATTAGTCAAACACCTGGCATTTCTTGGCATGGTGCACACTGTCCTTAAAAAGATGTGAATGGAGAACACAAGTGGGAAAAGCTTTAGAAAAACAGGATAAAATAACACTGTTCATATGCAAATTTCAGAATTGTACAACCCTAAAAAAATTGGATGAATCCAAAGCACTGGTTCTGAATGATGCATCTGGCTTTTGAAGTAATTCAGCCACTTTACAAGAAAGATGGATCAAAAATGTTTTTAATAAAGGCGAGGTACTCACAAGAATCCTTAAAAAGGGTGAAATGACAAACTGGAAATTATAGGGTGCTTTTGCAAAATTAAAACAAACCTAAAATGTTTATGTAATATGTGCTTTTATGACAAGTGAAATGGTTAACTATTTTAGATTTGTCTTAATATATATAAAATTTAGAAATATTTAGATTGACAAATGAGCAATTCCATATTTTCTATGACATTTATGCAGAATTTATTTCACAGTGTAAAATAAAGTGTAAAATGTAACAAGTTACCCAAACCTCACCAAAATCCCCAAATCATGAGCCTGCAATAAAAAAAAAAAATTATCATTTGAAAAATATACAGTACTGCTATTTTTTTATGTAGTTGATGAAAAATCTTGCATTTTAAATTTGAAACTAAAAATATATATTTCAATAATTTTGAAAGAACTTTATCAGCCTCTGACTGTAGCGTAATGAAAAACTGGCATAATTAAAAGTAAAAGCACAAATATGTATATTTCTGTTTTTATCTTTAATTATGTCAGTTTTGATCCTCTATGTAGCTTAACGTGAAATGGAAGTGGAATATTTTTGGATTAACTAAGAGATCTTACATGTACCTTGTAAATTCATTAAAAAAAAACGAAAAAAAAAAACATCAAAGCAACCCAAAGTAAAATGATGCAGAGACAAAGACAAAAAGGAGTGAGATGGGTGTCTCTTGCTGGACTACACAGAAGAAAAACGCAATTACTACACAACTCATCTTAATTTTAGAACTAGAGACATTTGAAACAAAACTAAGTATGAAAAACGTCACGAGTTAGTCTGCCAAACAAATACAACACAAATCAATACAAATTTCAGGAAATGATCATTTAACAAAAAGTGACACCATAAAAATGTCTGCATATTTAATTTGATGTAAGAATTTGCCACATATTGACAAACAAACTCATGAACAAACACACACACTAACAGTTTCACTTAAACCTTTACAAGGCAACACACACATTCACATTTCCTCTCTGACACACTAATCTCGGATTATTACACTTGGCTTTTCAAGGGCACAGCATTATTTGCCCCGATGCACTGTGGTTCAGTCAAGGCTCACGCATGCAGCTTCTCTGCATGAAATGGCACAAGGGTCACACAAACACACAGGTAGCAGGCAGCAGAAGGTCGGAGTCTTTCAGTCCTTTATTTTTATTCCTTTTGACAATCACTTAAAAGGCACATTAATAAACAGATGTTACACTACAGAAAATCTACTGAGCCGATTCCAGACAAAGCTGCTCGATAAACTTCTGCGCAACCATTTTTGTTCAGAAGTTGCATAACAAACAAATCAGTCGACACAGAGACCAAAACAGAACATCTTTGAAGCACATTCACATTGTTTTGTGGATGAATGTTAACACTCAGCTCCCTGAACACAACGTTACAATGGTGTAGAATGGTAGTGGCAGCATCCTGCCACCGGAATGCTGTCCTTCAAGAGTTACCAAAAACAACGATGAAAAGAAATACAAGGAAATCCTATAAATTAGAACTTGCAAAAAAGTTTTAAGACTGAAGGGAAGTTCACTTTCCAGTAGTACTCAACAATTAAATGTTTATTTTAAATATTTGAAAACCATTTATAAATTTCTTACATTACAAAATTACATTATATCTTGATGTGTCCCGTCATATAAAATCCCTGTAGAGTATTTTGAAGTGTGTAGCTGTTCTGTGACAAAATGTGTAAATGTTTAAAGGGTATGAAGTTTATTGGAATGCACTATAGATAAGCTCTGCCATGGCAGGAAAAAACAGGTCATTAGAAAGATCATTTTTGTAAACACAACTAATGCATCTCACCTTGTTGCCATTAGAGTTAAGAAAAAAGTGCCAAAAATATCTGAGATGGATTTATGGTAAGTGCTCAGCATATTCTTTACCTAGTTGTCAGAATACAATATCTGTCAGGTTTTATTACTTAGCTGCAATGAAATGTTAATAAATGAGAGGTATGATCTCTGCTCCTTTTGCTGTTGATGATATATTTTAAATATTGACAGAGCTGCCCCGTTTCAGACAGAAACATTTACAAAGGGGAGTTTTAAAACAAATTGTGCAGACGGATTTATGAAGTTCTGACAAGTGGAATCTGCTCGCAGTGACATTATTATCCATCAAAAAAGATGTGAGTCTTACATTTGTGTATCAAATACCTGCGAGAGGCATTGCAAGATAAGGAGAATTTATCAGGGACAGGAAAAGAAAGGAACATGTTTATAGGGATTATTTTTGCCTGATAGGAATGCAGGACATCTTTTATAAACTGAGTTCCTTAACCATGAAAAATAACTGCAGTCACTCTTGTTTGTTTTATTTTTTTTCTGTTTGAAATCACCACACTATTTTCATTTCAGTTATCATCTGCAGGGTCATTGGTCTTTTGAATATTAAAACAAAATTGCCAGTGGGATGAATGCATATATTTACACTAAGAAATTTGGGTATTTTCCAGAATGGATGGAATTCAAAATAGGGGATTAAAAATTATGTTAATCTAAATTCATTTTTACTTATTTTTCTATTAATACACAGGGATTTAAGGAAAACACTACCAGACTTTTAAAATGTTTGTCAACAAAAAATAAGTAAGGAGCAAACAAATCATTTACTAACTTCATTTTTTTTCAAAAAGTAAATTAAGTAAACTGTGTATTGTTTCTGGATTAAACAGTATCTTTTTGAAATCCCACACTAATTCATTCATCAAAATAAATCAATATTTTATCTTATCCCCCAAGTTAAAGAGTACAAATATGATCAAGTGTTGTGTGGGTGTAACATGACAAAATGTGGCAAAGTTCAAGGAGTTATTTTATTTTAGCGAGGCACTCTGCTAAAATAAAATAACTCTGCTCCATCATGACGGAGCAGAGGCTCAAAACAAACTCACCTCCTCCTCACACAAGCACTATGCTAACACTCTACCTGAAATATGCATCCACTCCATTATCAGAGCGGGATCCACTTTACCATAAATATTCACACTTCATGAATTCAGTTGGTGGATTTGCAATGGAGATATGTGCGCCGTTATCAGATGTGGGATTAGTCTAAAAATCACAAGGGATTGTCTGAAGCCGGAATAGACACTTGACTGAGTTCTTGTGTGATTTATTTATTCATCCATAGCACACTCTTCTACGTGGCAAATCTCATTATAGTACAACTATAATTCTAGCAAACACTCTGGCTTTCTGCTGTATAGTCGAAGCATAATAGTGAATGCTGCTGATCTTGTTACAGTGATCTGTGACTAAGAAATGTTTGCAAAACAGCAACAATGCTACAAACCTCTGCAGTAAGCCTCATTATTTATTATTTGTTTTAGGAATCCAAACTAAATTCACTGTTTTTACCTATGGCACAAAAATAAAGATTTGCATCTTAACTGCAATCAGTATTTCTTTGTGGGAGTTTTTTTTTTTTGGCCACTAAAAATGTTTAACTACAAATACAAATTTTGATTGCGTCCATATGTGGGCCTGTTAAGAGGCCAGTTTAACCACTTTGCACCACATTGCTAATTTAAATTTAGACACAAATTGCACCTAATGACACCTAAACTAGGTAATGCAGAATGAGAGATCACACAATACACCAAACTGAATAGAAAACTATTTCTCTCAGACGCTCATATTTTCCTTGTGTGCAGCACAGCTTTTGAGAGTGGCTCCTGATTCCCCTTTTAGGAGCAATCTTGCTGTGAGTCATAAGTTGAACTGGCTCAGGTTGGGGAGACACCTGAGGACAGATAGGAACTACTAAAGTAGCCAAAAGACGAGCCAGCAGGTGGCAGATGAGTGAAAATCACCTTCGATTTTCACTTTCATGTAGACGCTCATGAAGCCATAGGAGTCCAGTGATTCACCTGTGGCTTGTTTGAGGTTTCTAGTTTTAATAGTATGTGTGATATTTGTTTGATTTTATTTGTGTGGTTCAGTGAGTTGAGCAGTCGTCATTCAATCACAAGATTGAAGGTTCGGTTCCAGCTTCTTCCTGCCACATGTCAATGTAACAGTGCTTTATGTGGTAAGTTTAAGTGGTCTGTTGGGGGTCATGTGTCTAAAGAAAAAAAATAATATAGCAATATGACAATGGAAATACTAGTAGAGCAATAGAAAAATAGTTATATTTCAAGATTTTTCATTTTCTGTAGTATCTTTTTTAGATACTATAACTCTATTCTTTAAAAAAAACTCTTATTATAAACATAATAAAAATCTATTTAAACTGTTAACTCCTATACAACCAAATAAATTAACCTATACTCTGGGGATATACCTTTGTATATATGTGTTTGCATCTTCATCTGAGTGATGTGGTGCTTGATACTGTACCTATGATAACATGTGCTCCAAGTCTGGCCAAATGCCGGACCACCTCATAGCCGATTCCCCTGCTTCCTCCTGTCACTATGGCAACCTTGCCATCTTGTCTGGGCATCACTGGCAGAGTCAGAAGAGGACACATATATCAGAGAATATAATTTCATGTAAGAATTCCATATAACTAACCTATGCTGTTGACAGTCCACAAAAACCCATTTAGACTTCAAGTATAAAATAACTAAATTATGGTCTATATATATTCTAGCATTTAAAACATTAATTTAATTTATTCTATTGATGCATTGACAACTCACAATAAACATTATCATAAGACAGCTCTACAGAGCAAATAAGGGACAGATATGCATTAATATAGAATAATTTTCAATCCAACTCCATGAACTCCAGATCAGTTAATCAGTGCCAATCTGTAAAAATGTAGCTTGGTATCCAGAGCAGGCAAAATTCTCTTTGCAATATCGGTGTGTAAAATATCGCAATCAGAGAGGAGAGCTTGGATGCAGATTGTCCTAATATCGTGGACGTCTGGCATTATATTGTAATAGGAATAATAGAGTATATCATGATACTTTTTTCCATAGAATAATCACATGACGTGCTGCTTTCGCACATTAAATAAGAGCAAATTAAATTGACCAAAGGTAATTGTGGCCAAGCGCTTTCTTTGATGTACATGAGTTTATAGAGGATTTAAATGGATCTAAACCAAACTGCATTTTAAAAATTCACTATTTAATCGCAAATCCCCCTGGAACAAACAAAAACGCTTCGAATCGCAAATTTTTATAATTAGTGTAATTAGTAGGTCATCCCGGAAAATTCGGCAACATAATCAACCCAAGAAAACATTTTAAAGCAGTGTTTTCAGCCTTTTGTATAACCTAGCTAGCATGGCTACTTTAGCACAACACGGTCATTTCCGTGACGAAATAAAGTTAACGGCTCACTCACTGAATTAGAATGAGCAGAGCAGCTGCTGTATGTACGTGCATCCTCCCGTAAACTAAGAGGACTCTACGTTACTGCTAGGAGTCTAAACAACGCCGAATAGCCAACAACTTGTCTAACATTTGGTCTAACAACTGAAATCGAAATGAACTAACCTGGAAGTTTTAAACGTTTGTTTAGTAGCTGCTCCAGCAGGACCTTAAACCCAAGCAGGTACAGCTTGATAGCAGGTACAAGACGAAACCGAAGGGCAGCCCACATCTTTGGCAGGGTGTGCAAAAGCAGCAGAAATCAGTCAATCTAGACAGGCAAAGCGACGCAAGCCTGTGGGACACATTCCAATACGACGTTTGTGCATCCTCGCCTCCTTGCAATTCTGTATGACACACACAATTTGAACCCTGGTTAACTTTGCCAATATTTTTCCATTGAAGAGTTGTCCCAAAAATATATTATGCCTTCAACTCTTCCACAACTTGGCCAGACACTTTGAAAACTGTGACATACAGAGGAGTCTGTTTGATGCGCCTTCTCTGAGGTTCCTGCATATTGCTTCTTTTAGCTCACTGACTACCTCATTAACTGCTGCCAGAGAGGTCACATACTTCTGAAGCAACAGCCATTTGACACTCCAGTCTGATCCATAATTTCCCCAGGCAGGCTTTAAGAGCGTGTGTCTAGAGCTGAAGAAGCCTCTGTCCGCAGCGCTGTTAGACTTTTGACTGACTGATGGTCTGGCAGTTAGCTTTTCCTCTCCTGGGATCATTTCAGTCTGTCACAACCGTCTGCTCTTACTGGAGACTGCCATGATAACCATTAAATAAAACCTTAAGTAAGAACAGAGCCCAGCAAAATAACTTTTTCAAGTTTTCAACATGTTACAGCTACAAAATTTAATATTAATGGGTTTTAAATTGATCAATCATAAAATGTCGTGCTTCACTAAAAATTAGGGGAAAAATTAGTATTTTTTCTTACAAATAAAAGTTTGAACAATGTAACATATGTATTGCTGCAATTTCCACTAGAATCCATTAGCTTTATGCATCTAATAAAGCTAATAATAATAATATTATTATTATATTGTAATAATACAAAATAATATTTTGTATTATTTGCAATACAAAATATTTTGCAATATTTTGTATTGCAAAATATTTGTATTTTGCAATACAAATAATTTGCCAATTATTTGTATTGCAAAATAACCAAAGCTCACACAGATTTGAGAGTTTAGGTAAAAATCTGAAAAGTGTGGCATGGATGTGTATTTTGTGAATTCTTCCCTTCAAAGTAGCCCAACCTGAATCTGATTGAATGGAGAACATATTTGAACTGGAAAAATTCAACTCTTCACACATATTTAGGCATTTTGCCTAAAGCCATTATGTGTAAATCAATAAATGTTGAGTGTCTGAAAAAAATCTTATTATTTAATACTTCATTATTTTCTTGCTTTCACAATTAGTTGAATGCTTTCTCAGCTTTTTTTTTTTTTGTCAGCACAATGCATTCACATACAACAGCATATAAATTTTATGTCCTTCAAGTAATTGGTGACTGTGCAACTATAATCTAATTTATTTAAAAGCCAAAGTGCCCACATTAGAGGTTTATTTCCATCCCTTAAAAGGACACCTGTTACTATAAATGGAGATCACAGTGTACTTTAAATTCCAAGTCAAAATCACCTGTGATAAATGTGCCAAGTGGAAATGAATTAATCATGCTCCCTGAAACAATATACTTACTGTTTCATAACAGAAGGAAACAACTTACTTTAAATTGTTCAAAACGCACTGCCATTACCTGTTATGAACAATGATGTAATTTTTTAATTTAAATGTATTAATTTATTTGACAACACGCTTTAGCATTTCTGTAAATGCGGCAGAACTACCCAATGGCTGTTTTTCTATCATAAATAAATGTGAATGAATGACATTTGCTTGTGTGCATTTTAAGAGCTCTTATTGTATTATTTATTCAGATTTTCAAGATTTATCTTGAAACATAGGACATTTCCTAATTACATTTACTTTTTATTTACAGTGAGCCCCTGCCGATTTGCAGTTCAGTATTCATGGAGACACCTATTTGTGGATTTTTTTACAAAGCATAACCCCAAATGATTTTTGTAAAATTAATCTATTCGCTGATTTCTTTGCAGAGCATATTTGAAAAATTCAAAAGATAATTCAACTGGGAAGCTACTTTACATGCAATTGGTTGGCATTTGCAAAGCAGCCAATACAGGAGAGCCATTTATTTTCCTTGACACTGATTGGCTGTAGTGTACCTCTCCCAAGAGCAGAAATACGGAATACTGTATATATTAATTTCTATGGAAGTTCTAAAATGGGGTTCACTGTGTATTTAATGATATATTTGGTGTGTGACCTATTAAAATAGGCACGAGTAAACATTTTTAGAGGGGTGACTTAAATATATGCAGATTTTAGCTATTCACAGGCGATCCCCAACCCCTACAAATACTGGGTTTCCATTATATCTGATTCCGTCTATCAGATATAATGGAATCCACTTCTTTCTGGTTGGAGCTGAGTCATAAGAAAAGCATTATCAGTGCTGCAAGTTTAATTTCATCCATCTATTCATTCTCTGACAGTCTTAAAATCCCTGAACTGTCACCCCCAAGATGCTTGAGTTCATGGCTCAACGTGGACACCAGTGTCATCATGACACTTAAAGGGTTAACTTAATTGAAAACCTTTGCAAATAAATACCACTTTTTGTATTACAGTGTACTATGTTGGTTTGTATTGTATTATATCTTTTTTTTCCCTCCGTTTTCCATTCAGCTTGTTATCAATTAACCCTGACTAAATAGGATAACTGAAAGTCAGCTTAAAGTAATTTTGAGGGAACAATTGAATGGTTGTATAAAGAGTTGATGCATCTATATTACCAATAAACTAAAGAAGATTGTAGAGGTTTGGTAAAAAAAAATCTCACAACGAAGATGGCAACATAAGAAGATGCATCACGACCAGGTTTTGAAGTCTTTTTTATTTATCACTTTTCTTTGTTAAGTAACAGAAATGGAAAAGAGCAAGAAGTCATGATGTTATAAAACATCATTTGCAAGTATCCTCATTTGAAAAAATGTTTTCCTAAGTAATGACAGAATCTCTCAGCCCTTATTTGGAGGATGTGAGTCATTCCCCATACAGAAGCTTCCTACTGCTGTGAAATTCCTTTGATTTCTTGTCCTGCTTTCATTCAGTCCCCTCACTAGTGATGTTAAAGGCTGTTTTAACCATCCATGCCCAGCATTTATAATGTCTTCCCTATACAACGTTGACTATGGTTAATGATGTGAGCTAAGGATCATTACCTTAAAATGGAAGCCGTCCTTTTTTCACCTTTTGCATTTTAACAGTAATAACCCAGGATTTAAATCCCTTCTTCCTTGAAAATTACTTCTGCCAGTCTGCAAATCTACATCGAATATAAATGTTTTAGTTTCCTCTCTCTTTTTTTTTCTTTAGACAGCAAACGAAGACAAATAATCTTTCAGATCAAGACTTAAATGTAACTATTTGGAGTAACAAAACACAAAAGATAAAGTCGTGGCTGCTTCAGTTCCTTCCACATATGCTTTGGCACTTTTTCATATCCTTCTCCTTTATTTCATTCTTGTCTTATTTTTACTTTAAAAAAAAATATATATATATATATATATATATATATATATATATATATATATATATATATATTCAAAGTCAAAGCAGTCATTTATCTGAAGATACAGTAGCATATTGAAATTTATTGAAAGATTTAAAGAAATACACATCAAGAATTTACATTTTAGAAAATTGTTACAAAACAGTCTAACAGTTCCCATAAAATAACCTTTGAATTTTTGCAGTTTATATTACTTATAGTTTCATTTTATCTGAGTATAATTCACAAATATTCCATTATTTACCAACATTGTGTAAAAAATAAATAAAAATAAATAAAAATATTAAAAATTTATTGAAAAAATGGTAATGTCATGAGTTGTGGTAAGTGGTGGTGAGAACGAACGCTGACGACCCAGGTTGTGATGAAGAAGATGAATTTAATGATCAATGTAGCTCAAAACAGTCCGGATCAGGCAGCACGGCATAGACAATAGCACACAGCTGAATACCGGTAGCCTCAGGACTTTCCAGTTCAACTGAGAACTACTGACTAAGACGACAACTGACTAGGACAACAGATGGGCTTAAATACACAGGGAGGGTAATCAAGGAATGAGACACACCTGGGAAGCAATCAACGGGGAAGACGCAGAAACAGAGACTCAGGACAGAAACTGAACACAGAAAAAACCTTAAAATAAACAAACAGAAACACGGATCATGACAGGTAAACTCATTTGCAGACAAAATTGTTGTTTCATTAGAGTGCATATTAATATGAAAATGGATAACATTTGAGGCAATTATTGTGTGTTGTTTAGCAGTACAATTCTACCACTTTATAGTGGTTAACTATAAAATTAACTTTATTAACTTTAAAATTAACTAAACAAGTTAATGTGATAACAAGTGATGCTATTATAAATAGGACATGACACAGATGTCAGTTTCCCTTAGTTGACCCTCCTCAAAATGGAAAAGACAAGAGAACATAGCGTTAAAGTAAGGAAGATGCGTGTTTGAGAACCCCAGTAAGTCTACAACTCATAATGTGAACAAAAATAAATCAATCAAAACCAAGATGACTCCCATGAGAAAACATGTAGAGGCAGACTGCAACAGTGATGGCCCCTGATTGGCTAAGGAGACAGCTAAATGATCACTGGAATTCAAAGCAGGTCAACCAAGCTCTCCCTCATTTAAATATAATTACAATCATTTTCACTAAAGACAGGCTTGGGGCTTTCACTGTATGAAGCAGCCTGTTTTTTTTTTTGTTTTTTTTTTTGTTCCCCTGACAGGGAAATGATCAGTATTAAGTTGTGTCTTGCCTACAGTCCAATAGTTAAGTTCGGGGCAGAACGGCATCACTGACAAGCGGTTAGCCTCAGTTATTAAAGTCTGCTCTGGAAGGCAGACAAATAAGCAGCAACATAAAGAGAATGTACCATCATGAGTCTGCAGATGCGTGTACATTTAAATATGTGTGCAGTACTACTAAGGCGGGCTAAAAGGGTGTGTTTCTCTGTCTGGTCGTGTGCACATGCTAGTGTTTGTTCTGCAGCCTGAGAGGTTCAGGGGGTCAGCAAAGCGAACTGGCCTGCCATTGTTTAAAGGAAATCGCATCTCACGCATGACTGTAGGATGATTATTTAGGATGATGGGACATCAGGGAGCACACAGACACACACACACACACACACCCCCACACACACACACAACAGGATGAAGACACATAGGAGACAAGCTGGGAACAGTACATGACAGGAGGGTGTGTGATGTAAATAACATGTGAACACCATCAAAATAGCTCCAACCGACAGCCACCCAGTCCTTTATGACAGCTACAGGCTGACTGCAAAGCACAACTTGTCTTACTTAGGAATCCAGGCTGACAACGGCTCAGTGGGATTTTTGGATCTGCACATGTGCTCTGACAGTTAAAATGTAATTTTTACTTCATGACTTGCATATCTGGGTAAGAAAAGAATATTTTTCAAGAACTTTTTGCAGAAAATGACTTTTGACGTGTCCTTCTTTATAATACATTTGTTTTTGTGTAAAAAAAAAGAAAGAAAGACCAAGGGAGATGGGAGGTGACGTGTCATATCTGGAAGAAGGGAATTTGTTTGGGTGTGTCTTGGCCATTTGATCTTAGGAGTGCAACAGCCTGTGTGAATCAATGCCGCCTTTTCTGGCACTTTGAGCTGCATCTTGCGCAGCTTTCCTTCAGAAGCTTCCTTCACTTGAGAAGCAGAGAATCAAGGTTAGGCTTAAAAAGCTCAGGCTTTGGCAGACAAAGCTGCCGGCTACACGGCGTTTAGCCAATAATGATACTGTGCATGTGCATATGCAAGGAAGCCTGGTCCCCAGGGGTTTTCTTGCCTACAACCTAAAAGATGCAGTGACGTTTTTGTCTCCCAATCAACGGACTGCGTTGTGTGATGTCAGTAGCTCCACCCTAACGTACCATGCAGTTGTCTTATGGACCTATCAAACCTAAATATACAACCAGAAGTACAATGAAATGGTTTAGATCAAATAATAATGTCTTATAAACCTGTGGTACATTGCAAAATGCTAAAGAAAGCTTGAAGATTTTCTATTTGTTTAGTTTAATGAACTATTCAGAAAACTAACGCATTTGTGTGTAATGTCAGGGTCATAATCAAGACAATAATCTTTTGCACTTAGTAACAGAAAGAGAATGTTTTTTTGTTTTTGTTTTTTAATTTAGACATGTATTATTTATGGTTACTGCTTATTTTATGATAAATTGAATATAGTACTCATGGTACTATACTCTCTTGAAGCTCTTTGGAAACAGTCCACCGTTATTTAAAGTGTTTGAGGGGTTAAATCAACCCACAGCAGTTTTGGTTTCAATTCATGTCTTAGCTAAAACAGGAAAAGTCCATAAAGAAAAGTAGAAACAGAAAATCTTAGACGATTAAGACGTATGGGAGTCCCATAAGAGGAGATCCAGGGCGATATTTATGCTCCTTAGATGACTGAGAGTTCACCAGAACACCAGGCAGTGGACTCCTGAAGAGCCGATTTGGAAGGTTTTGTGTCATCTGAGGCTGCTGCCTCTATAACTTTTTCCAGAGGGAGAGAAGCCAAAGGCCAGCTTGTAAACACTGAAAGTGAAACTGAAATTCTTGCATGTTGGAGACCCTTCAACATCGTGGTCAAATGCAACATGGGACCTGGGTCTAACAACATACAACACAGAGTTTATTTGCAGTAACAGTTCTATTATCTGGAGTAGTAACAAGAAGATGGCATCACCTTGAGCTTTTCAGAAATTTGAAAGCACTTGGAGGGGTTTGTGGCAAACAGCTAGTCAGACATAGATTGTTTTAGCTGACATTTGCAATAAAAAAATTATTCAAAATGGATAAACTATTACTGATAATGAAGTTGATGACCCAAAGATAGTTATTTTAATTAACTCTGTACTTAACTGTTGCTAAATTCTTGGTTTCTTGCTCAGTATGAAAGATTGTTGCAAAATCTATTTGGTGCAGTAAACGTCCTTATATAAAGATTTTTTACCCATCTTCATTAAATTAACCTGATTTGATTGTGCTGTATGATAGTTTGTGTTGAACTGGACTGTGTATAACATATTCTCATGTATCTGTAATGGAATTAATTGGACTGATCAGTATGTGATTTGGAATTAATTGGATTTTATAAAATCAGGATATTGATTGTTAAAATGCATTGAGATATAATTTGTTGTAACATGAAGTTGAAAGCTTTTCAGATATTTATTAGTAAATCATTAAGATCACATAAGCCTAATTTTAAAATAACAAGAAGGTTTGAACTGTTTCTTTATCTGCAACAAGTTATTCACAAAAATAATAATCTAACATTGCCACTCTCCTGATTTTTTTCACTAACTGTTTAGTGCTATTGTTTTTTATATGTATGTTTCAAAATGTTGTTACCAGTATATAACTATCAAGATTAAATTCCTTCCACCTGCCTTCAGTGGATTTTAACTTGCCTTAAACTACATGTTTTTTTTTCTTCAGGTTTCAGACTGAAAAAAAAAAAACAACTGCTTCGGAAATGTCAGATGTATCCAAAACAGTTTCCTGAAATACACCTGGGGCAAGGTGATGATCCAACTTCAAATATGTTCTCCTCTCATATATAGCTTAAAAATAAAAGAAAAGGCAGGAAGGACACAAATGAGGACAAAAAACTCAATATGGCAATTCTCATTTTAGGAAGATGGTATGGAATTTTCATATTGTCCTATAATTCTGTTTTGTATAATTTGTGTGCTAATTTTTGGACTATTGACTTAAAAACATCTTAGGTCTACTTCATCAGGCACATACCACTACATTTTTCCCCTAAATGTCATCAGGGACGGAGAGTGGATGTTTTTCTATTAGTAGATGTAGAATGAGGAGCAGTGGGAGGGATATTTGCTTGGACCAATTAAGTCTGTCATTAACTCCCAACAACACACTAAAACACACACACACACACAAAGGAAAAGGTACACACACAATATTTAACACATTTAATTTAACACTCTGTTAGTCTCTGTTTGTGGGTGTGTGTGTGTGTGCCTCTTCCTGTATGAAACCTGTTGGCAGTGAAAGGGGACTGTGAGGAAGATCCTTCTTCTGCTTTCGTCCCTTCTGTTTCTCACTTTAGGATTAGTTGAACACTGAGAATTTATATGGTGGTGTGTGTGTGTGTGTGTGTGCGCGCGTGCGTGCGTGTGTGCGTGTGTGAGTCTCCAGCTTCAAGGCCTTCATTTTTTTCAGTGTTTCACCCAGAATAACTGTTTCTGCTCAGTCATGCAGCTTCAAGCACTGACACATTTTAGCTTTATTATCATGTCAGAGTAATATTCAATGCCTCCTCTGATTTGTGTGATGTGTGATATAAGTGACACGCTGTTGGCCAAACTTAAAACCCCTTCAAAACAGCATAAATTCACTTAAAAAAATAACTCTTATGCACATGTAATGGAGCCCGGAAACAATACTTAATGATGTTTAATTGGGACATTAATGTAATTGAGCATTTTTAGCAACAGAGAAAATCCCAGTTGCACTTAAAAAATGCAAACACCCTCATGCCCCCCATGACAGTCAACTTGGAGTTAAGTGCCTTGCCCAAGGGAACACCAACATGTGGCAGGAGGAAGCTGGAATCGACCCAAAACCTTCAGATCACAAGACAACTACTCTGCTTGTTAGGCTGAAGCCCCACAAGCAGGGGGCTAAATTAAAATAAATGGAAAGGGTGTAATGCTTTTTGTTTAGAAAGTTTTCATAAATTAATATAAAATTGAATTGAAGGAGATAGAGTTTTTATGAGTATTTTTCACCATAATTTGTATAAATTAATAGCAAGACAAATGGAATGATACACAATACGTAGTTGATTTTTTTCTAGGTACAAAAGGGAAAAAAAGGAAGGGATGAAATGGTGAGGTGTAGACTTGGAACAAAGGTGGGAATTTAAGACGTGGAAAATTGACTTGCAGTCCTTTTATACAACTGAAGCTCTCTGCTTTATAGAGCTCCACAGACAGATCAAAAATTGGTATCTTAGAATGTCAACTTTAAAAAGGTTATCTAAAAATCCTATCAAAAAGGCTATTCACATGTGCTTAAGAACTACAAACACACCAGATTGCTTCTAGAAAGAGTACTGAAGCTTGCATAAGTCCATGGATGAATGCTTAAGCAACCACAGGGCATATTGTATTGGAGATAAAACTTTAATCTAGCATTTGTATTCATCTATGTTTTGTTAAGTGGTGACAAAATCAATACACGTGCTTGGCAAATATGAATTTTAGATGAAAATATCCATCTTGTTCTAGTTCCAAGTCCTGCAATGCTCCCTCTAACTTTCCCCATTGGGTTGTCTACCTGGCCAAAGGGGCTGTGGATATGATTCATGTCTAACTCAAAGTCTGCATCCCAGGCCCCTCTAATCCTTATTATGTGCAGTGTTTGGGCTGGAGGGAGTCCATTACGCTGACTGTATCACATCTTTGTCCAATGGGGGGCCCGCACAGAGACTCTGAGAGGAAGGAAGAGCAAAGACGGATGGAATGGTGGCTCCCGGGCATATTCCAGGGAATAGTGTGTGTGTGTGTATGGATGCATGAGTGTGCAGCGAAACTCGGACACAGCAGACATGTGTCACCTCAGTTCTCGCGCCATCAAGCTAAACTGACATAAACAGCCCCGGGCGGCCCTATCAGAGATGGACTTTACATAACGGCTGAGTCACTCACAATCTATTTTTATGGCTTTGAGGTGTGTGTGCAGTTGTGAGTGTTGAAGAGCTTTATCTTCTTGAGAGCATATTTAAGACCCTCAGTGTGAGGACAAAACATATGTGGTGCTGGGTCATCTTGACCCTGTTTCACTGCTTTCAGGGATGATATGAGCAGGGGTGAGACTCAGCGCTGGCAGGCGTGTAGGTCCAAATGAAGTCTGGGACCGTTGCTTGTCCATATGACAGATATGATAGTGGGAGAAAAAAGAGGCAAAGAGGTGATGAATAACAGCATGCCCCAACACCAGTGACAACGTCCAAACAGAAGCTTTCTAGAAAAAGGAAATAGTGACACATAAAAGTCGATTATGCCTTTTTAGAAATACAACTTCTATCTTCTTGTGTGTCATTCTTTGACCTTGGTTTGATTTTAAGTATTTGTACCTACAAATACTTAGTAGAAATTAATGGACAAAAGAAGAAAAACTTTCTGACGCATGGATATTTGTGATCCTCAATGCTGACACCGGGGGTTGTTTTGTGTCTTCATCAAAGTTGTAAATATTATCGCATTTCTTAATCAGTGTGCATATGTTGTATGCTGATATTGATGGCGCAAAGGATGATTTTACTACAAAATTACAGTTATAGCAAACTGGTTTAACGTTTTATTTATTTTTTGCTATCATCAATTTTTCAGCTTATCAAATTGTTGATGGAAAAAAAATCCTTGTAATAGCTGTTTTTAAAATTGGGAATTGAAATATAAAATTAGATTTCTACAAAAATTTGAAAGGTATGGCCTTGAACCTTTACTCTGTAGGACCAACTTTCAATGTACATGTAGTTTCAAGATTTTCATCTCAAGTTCAACCAGACTGAAAAAAGAGCATCAGTGGACATCACTTTTCAAGTCTTGCCATAGATTTTCTTTCATATTTAAGCCTCAGCCACTTCGAGGCATGAATGTGATTTGATCTAAACAATCCAATCTAATCACTGGCTGTAAATTTAGTGTTGTGCCTCTGATGGAACATGATCCCCTGGCCCGTCTTCAAATATTTTGCACCTTCTTAAAGGTTTCCTTCGCATCACATTCCCTTCCATTCAATCAATTTTCATGTTCTTGTTAAAGGAAAACATATCCTGAGCATGATGCTGCCACCACTCTACTTCATAGTGTGGATAGAGTGTTAAGGGTGAAGTACAGTAGTCGTTTTCCAACTCAGAGTTTTGCATCTAGGCCAATTTCTAGAAGAATAACAAAAAAGTCTCAGAGGTGCAAACTTTCACAAAAAACAAAACAATAAAAAGAAAGAACGAAAATAAAATGTCCACACATGGTTATCTTTTGAATTCAAATTTCTTAAAAACAAGCAGCTTTGATGTTTGAAGGTTTCCAAAAATCTTTGAGTTTTCTTTCTCAAAAGTTAAATGGTAAGTAGTTAGATAACCAAAAACAAATAAATTCAAAAGAGTAAGTACCAAAGAAAACTCAGAAAACTCTTCTGTTTTGCCACAGTTTGTGTTGTTATTTTGATACTTTTAAGAGTTTTGCTTTTTACATCAAAACCATTTTGGATGAAGGTTTTGATGTAAACCTTCATCCAAATATCAAAGTTTTATAACAAACTGAACACCATCCAATCTTATTTCACTTCTGACCACTTTCTCAAGGTCTGTCAATAATCTCCAACCTGAGATGCTGTCACTTTCCTTCTTCTCTTTCTGGTTGCAAAATGTGGCATTTTTCTAGAGTGCCCTGAAATCACGTTAAATCCACATTACAAACAAAAAGTTTGCAAAAATGAAATAATAGCAAAACTTTTAGATGTAGCTGGTAGGCACAGATCTCATTTTTTTTTGCTTCAGCAACAACAGCTGGCACCGTCACACACTCGTAGTCCCGTTAGCTCTTTCTCCAGTCAGTGGAGATCCAAAGAAAATCTACCTGGTCAACAACATTGCAGGAATGAATCAGAATTAAAACAAACATCTGTACAGCCGAGCGTTGACATCATTTAAACTGTTTTGTGATACAAAACTGGTCAATAAAATAGAAATGTCTCCATTTACAAGTTACAATGCATGAAAACGGGAAATAATATTGGAAAAATTCCCTTTCCCAATGAAATAAATCCTGCAGAACTGGTCAACATTTTGGATAAGACCATCAAGATACAAATTAATGAAAAAAGAAAAGAACTATATGCAAAAGTGGCAAAAAAGAATCCGACTGCATCCAGGGCCTTGTAAATGTATTCAGACTCATCACAAAATAGCACAAATATTTTAATATAACTTACTGAGATTTTTTGTAACAGACCTAGTCAAAGTGGTCCCTGCCAGTTTTATAAATCTAGAGGTTGAATTTTACTCAAACTCTTTGGAAAATGCTCAGTCTGATTGGATGAAGAGTCCTTGGGAACAGCAATTTTAAAGTCTTGTTACAGGTTCTCATTTGGATTTTCTTTTCCTTTATTTTGACGAGGTCATTCACCAAATGAAATCTAAATCATTTTATTGTATTTCTTGCATTCAATTCAATAGCCACGTTCTCTGTCTCTGAAGAAAAGCATGCCCCCAGCATGATGCCGTCACCACCAGTGGGGATGGTGTATTCAGGTGGATGTACAATACTGGTGATCTGTACATGTTCAATTTCACAAGTAAGCCACAAAATTTTAATTGTTCCAATATAAACAAAGTACCTTCTTTCATATAAGTACAAATGAATGCCACATTTTTAAAATTTTCATATACAAATTGTAAACACCACATATCATTATCCTTCTACTTTGAAGTTGCACACAACTTTATGCGGTTCAATGTTAAAAGTTTAAAGCGATTGTTGAATAGTTAACAGTGTCCAAATAATTGACATGCCACATACGTATTTAATGATGAATACCATTTTCAATAAACTCGAGTGAATTTGATGCTGTAAAGGTACAAATCCGAGCACATTTACACACTTTCACACACACCCACGCACACACACACACACACACACACACTCACAGCTGACTCCAATGCTGAGTCCCGCTGAGCCTTTCCTGCTCCACTTTTATCAGTAATTCTGGAGCATGTCAGTGTTTAACCCCCTCCCACGCTGTCACACATGCTGCCTTTCTTCCTTAACAAACTGGACAGCCATCCATGGTCACCCAAACAGAGGTTTTTTTTTTTCCCCCTCTCGTTCTTTAACGCACTAGGACAACTGTCCAGGACACCAGAATAGACAGCAACAGCTGCAGCAGCAGCAGTTGTCTCACACACCGCCCTGCTCCCTTATCATGTCATTACTGGATAGGCACATGGCAGTCACTTATGCAGCGTGCAAATCAGTGTGCATTGTGTGCGTGTGTGTGTTTTAAAGGGGCAAGTCCGGCTTGTTGCATTCCAACTCAAGTGTGGCAAAAATCATTCTGTGGTCCAGTCCAGCAGGATTCTCCTTGTCTCGGCAGGAGAGTCCTTCTAACATTTTAGGGAGACTGCGGGATTTCTTTCTCATGGCTGCATCCAGCTCAGAGTGGAAAGCACTTAAAGCTCCAAAATAAGACATTTTTTTGAAATGTTCAAGCCTCACCACCCCACACCCCCCACTCCAAACACACACACACACACACACACACACACATAGCCGCCCCTTTGGGCACAGAAAGATGCCTGGCTGTTGCAATCCTCTCATGAGTTTGTGGTGTTAACATGAAAAACTGAAGTGGGTTAAGTACAGAGTGAGCTGCAGCCAGTCATTATCACTCAGTAATTACCAGTCAGAGATGTTTCACAGGGGACTGGGGCATCCTTTCCCCCCCCCATTTTCCCTTTAGTTCCATTAAGAGGAGCAGCGTGAATTTATGCCCCATAGATTCGGAGAAAGGTGAAAAGATCAACTCTGAATCCCTTCTCACGATGCTCAAATTAAAGAAAGAAAAGAAAACATGCCCTTGATTTGTCCTTGCAATCTCTACTTTAATTTGAGCGAAATTAGTTCGTTTTTCTAATCATGACTGAAGAAAATGAAAATTGGCATCCACGCCACTCGTATAATTTGGATTATGCAAAAGCTATCGTATTCAGGGGTAATACAGAGGAGAATCCCCTTTCAGTAACGCAGTGCGCTTGTTTGCGTGCACAGGTGCGGGTTTTGAAAGTGAATCAAGTGAGACTGAACACAGTGAGTCGAAACAAGCTCACGGACGTCAAGTGGGAATGAATTTGCGCTATGCGTAAAAAAAAAAAAAAGAAAGCATTAGCGGAGCATTCGCGATAAGGGCGCAAAACATGGCACAAGGCAGATTAGGAAGAAGACGCACATGGAACCGGTGGAGATAATCCCGTTATCTCGTTGGACGTGCGATGCCAGCATGAAAGCATTCCTCAAAGACCAAGCTGAACTGAACACGAACTAATGCAGCGGGTATATATAAACGGAGGAGGGGGTGGTGGTGGTGGTGGTGCTGGGAACACGAGGTAAACACTGTTGTTCTTGACCTTAAGGGACGCGCACGTCTTTTACCGCAATGTCACTGGCGCTCTCCACCTTCTTCTCTGATTAAAAGCCCGCACACATATAACCTCCTCATGACATTGTGGCACCTTTGTTTTTTTCTTTCTTTTTTTTTTCTTTTATTCTCCGCTATAACAGCGTGTTCCATTGCACAAGGCGTCCGTGATGGATGACTGCTGTCAAGTTAAACGGGGCGGGAATCAGGGGCTCTCCTCAGGTCTGTGGTACCGGGCGCACGCTGCTTTTCACCTTTTCACATTACGCGCGAAAGGAATGCGCGTGTGCACATAAACACAAACGTATATAGAAGTATTCCCAAATTGCGCACGACTTAAGTGCAAAAAAAAAAAAAAGAACCGCACTTACGGGATGAGACAGGACTCTTTGGGCTCCTCTGTGCGCCCCATTGTTGATTTCCCGTTATTTCCCCGCTTTAACGGAATCCTCAAATTCCGTGGTCGCAGTCCACGTCCCTACAGATGTACCAGAGGATCACATACAGGATCAGCAGGATGGCGAAGATGAAGAGCGCAACTAGGATGGCTTTGGTCACCGGAGAAATGAGCGACTGCATGTCAGGAGCAGAGCCGGGCAGAGCGGCGTCCGTCCGGTCCTCAGTCTGCCGTCTCTCTCTCTCTCCCTCCTTCTGGTGGCAACTGTTGAGGACGGAGTCCGAGGGCTTCTTTTTGAACACACACGTGTAAGTGCGCCGCGCGCGTGCACACGCGCCGCCGGGTGAGAGAACCTGAATATAAATATATAAATGTAAACCCCCGGTGATCCAGGCGCGCAACGCGTGGGGGGCTTCCCTCGCTAGAGGTGGGTTAGTAGTGAGCTGTCTCTTCCTAGATACAATCTTTCAGGCGGCTTGTCGCACACAAAAAAATTAAAAAAAAACGAGGCAAGGAGACTAAAGTAGAAACAGTCAGCTCACGGTTCAGTCAAAGAGAAATGTACATTTCACACACGTTTTATTAACGATGCGCTGGCAGAAACGTGTTAGTGCGTGCTGAATGAAAAAGTTGCGCACCGAGCTGCCTGCTGCACTTGACGGCAAACAGGTTGATTAGTATTCCTCACAGCGCCGTCGGTGCGTGTGTGTTTGTGTGTGAGAGAGCGACGGCTGGCGTGACAGGGTATCATCTTATCTCTCCCATCCCCATCTGCTTTTTTTTTTTTTTTTAGCAAAGGTGTCAGCCGAAATAGAATTAGATGAACTTCAATGCTTATTAGAATAGAATAGTTTACACTTGAGCGCTTTTTGTTCTTACTGATTTGTTACGCAATACGTTGTCAGGGAACTCTAATTCGCTATAATATGGATGAGGTGGCCTTGAATACTATGTGCTACGTCAAAGCAAAGTAATGCACAAATGTATGGAATGGGGAAAAATGTTTTCAGCAAACACATTAAAACGTGTGGCATGCTTTTTTTATATATATATTTCACCTCCTTTATAAAGTATAATCTTGTCAGATTCATACTTGTTAGACATTAGAGAACAAATGGCATCATGTATCATGAGCACTCCACAAATCTGGCCATAAAAAAAGGGTGTATAAAAAAACTGTTTTGGGAAGAAATCCACAAGAAACCTAATTTGCAGCTTGGAACAATCCACAGTAAACATGTGGAAGAAGGTGCTGCTCTGAGACCAGAACTAAACAATTTAAGTTTACATGCAAAACCCAATGGGTTTCAAAATGCGAAGAATTTAATCATGCTCCACCTTCACGCTTCCACATTAGCACGGTGGTGGCAGAATCACGTTGTTTTTGAGGATGTTTTTGGTTTTTTTTCTTTTTAGGGAAAGTGAAACTGTCACAATTGATGGGCGGATCTAAAGATAAGGCAAGCCTGTAACCTGTTTGGGGCTTGAAACCATTTGAGAGTTGAGCAAAAAAAAAAAACAAAAAAACATATATATGTAAAGAAACTGTAGTTCCATGCGAATAAGTTACTTACATAAACAGAACACTTTCAAACATGTTGGCATACTTTGCTCTGGTGCTTTTCTTTGATAAAAAATATTCTGTCTTTTGTTTAGTTCAAATTTCATACATGGGCGAAAAATAATGCTGCCAATAGAAACTTGAAATAACAATCCAGTGATCCCGTCTACATAATTAAAACATCGCGGTAGATCACGGCATAATGAGTGCACGAACCACTATCCTCCACTAGATGGCGACAAATAGCCATCATCCATGTCTTCATCAAACGGGATGGTGTGAAAGATTATTCCGTGTAGTCCTTTGGAGTTGTGCCCAACAGTGATGACAGTTAAACGGCTTTAACGCACAGAGGTGAGTATAAATATTACAGTACTAAGGGTTGGCATGTCGTATATGATCGTTTGGTATTTATTAATAAGCCTACTGTTTGTCTGTCGTAGTGGCGAGCTAGCAAATGCTAGCTTTGCTAGCAGGAAATATCGTATCAAGTGAAGGGGAGCTATGGAGAAGCCAATCTCTGCTGCTTAGTGTAGGGGAAGTATTTAACTAATGTGTCGCACACTGTCGGCTAAGAGTTGCATAAAACGCCAGATATGTGAGGGCGCAGTTAGTATTAGGATAATTACACGAAATTACAGTAAGATTAACAAACTGCTTTCAATGCTAGCGGCTATTTACTTAGCTTCAAACAGGCCAGAAAGATGCCAAGTCTTTCAAAGCAGAATGTCTTTTCCTGTTACATTATTCAGATTAAAAGTCGCACGACGGCGCGCTGTTAAACGGATTTTAACATTTCTATATGTGAATGTATGCGCAAATAAACATCTTTATTTTGATGTTTTAAGTGCTTTATAAACCAATTAGCACATTAAATATTTAAATATGCCATTTTTCTTTTTCTTTTTTTGGGAGGGGGGTGGTATTTGGAAATATGCAGCACAATATGCAAATTTATTTTTTTTTTTGCATTTACAAGTGGTTTAAAAAATATTTCTAAATGAATGTCTTTTACATTTCCCCATACTTTTAAGTAACGAAATCTGAGTCTTTAAGTTGTAATATATTGTCCATGTATAATGTTTAGATTTTTGTTTTATGGAAAGGTGCCATATGGTAGAATGATCTGAAAATTGGGTTTATTTTTACGTCTATTGCAAAAATAAAAAATTAGAATTTTAGAAGCTTTGGGGAGGGGGGTAAATGCAGTTTTCTGCAGACCCTCTTTTTTCTGGAGGGTCTGCAGAAAAAAGAAATAACCACAGCTCTCCTCGGAGGAAGTTGAAAAAGTACTTCTATTTTGAAGAGGAGGTCGCCCTCTTCCTGTTGTTTCTGTAGCTGGTCGCACTAGTGCAATGTAGCAGATTTGATGAGCGCGGTGAGCTAGTTGGCTAACTGGGGTCTCAGGCCATTTAACCTGAGTGACACAGTGAGTGTGTTTACATTGACTGCAGTTGTTTTTTATTGTCGTGGCTGCAATTTTCTCCCGTGCCTGTGTCCATTCGCTGTAGTCCTGCAAAACCCCTGGTAACATTCACAAATGCTACGTTAGCTAAGCCTTACGGAGCTGAATTCAAGCCGTTGCTAACGCTACTTGTTGTGTGTTTTTTTTTTTTATGAGACCTTGTGTTGAAATTTCAAGCTGCTCCACCAGTTCAGTAAGATGTAATAATGTAGGAATCTCATGCTATTTATATCGACTTTCAATTACTGTCATTGAACAGATATATTCTAGTTAAGCATGTTTGTTATCAGAATAGCTAAAAAATCTGTTTCTGCATATTAAGTTAATAAATTCTCATCTTTCAGAGTTGACTTTCTGTGTTTTCCAGTTGCTTTCACCGTAGGGTTTGTTTTTAAGATTAGAGAAGTAATGGCTGACCTAGTTACAAAAGTTCACACTTTCCTAGAAACAGACATTGTTGACATTAAGGTATCTGACTTTGTGCGATCATATGTATTCCAAGGTGGAGACAATTTTTGGAGCCTTTTTTATTACTGTATGTGGAATATTTACAGCATTCCACATACAGAACAATACTCTATGTGGAATACAAAATTCCAGTATGAAGCAACAAACGTCATACCCGAGCAACTACCTGTTTGTTTTTCTTATTTTCACTATTTATATGATCACTGTAGATTTAAATGTAACATAATGATAACAATATGACCATCAAAGCGATCAGTTTATACTTTGTGAAAGAATTGAAAACTAACATCTGAGCTGTGTTAGTGACCTGGGTCTTTTCTGTCTGGTGGCCTTCAAGTGTTTTCATTTTGGATTCATTATGTTCGAATTTTGACCTGATCTCGTTCTAACGGCTCATTTTACTGACTATAGGAGTACTCGATGTAAGATGAACTCTGAGGACAAGTTGGATGGGATGCTGCTGAAGTGCAGCGGCGGAGGAATAGATGGAGGCGGGAGAGTGTGTCTGGGCGCGGGGGGAGGACTGGTGGTGATGACCCTCGGGGAGCGATCGCTGGCAAACCAGCCTCTTTTGGCTGAGGATGACGATGACGACGACGATGATGAGGACTTGACTGGAAGTTCGCTGGTTACTCACGACCTGGTCCCTCCAGAACAGCTGATGATGCAGGAGGAGCTGACAAAGAACGGTGCAGAAGGACTAGAAGAGGAGGCAGGGGGCGAGGTTGGAGTGCATTTCCCCCTGAAACTCACCAATAAGCTGCCGTTTTCACTTCAGATGCCAGTGAGTAAATTTTTTTTTTTTAGTGGTTTACTTGGATCGACATGTATATGTAGATCTCGCTGTCTGTCGGAACCAGAAATTGGTCCCAGACGAGTTGAGTTTTTATGGAGGGGAGAGTGTTTAATATTTCTTATTGGGTGAATATTTCCTAAATTTTGTTTTGTTTCTTTGGCAGCACAAAGTCCAGGATAGTTTATATATGCTGTTAACTAAATTGTACACAGAGTAAATAGTATTTTTGTTTGCAGATTCAGAATGTAAACCCTTTGACTCATGATTCAAATCCATCTTTTAGATTCTTAAAACCAGATAACCCAAATGAAAATGTTAGTGTGGAAATCTGCTTTCAGAATTTCTTATCAAAACATTTTTCGAGACTTAAACTGTCTGGTGCATTTTATGTTACAAGACACAAACTAAATCATTACATCGTTCCATGATTACGCATCTAGAACCGATTTTAAATCGGACAAGTCGAGTTGTGAGAAAGTTTATCCTTTAAGACACGTTCGTCAGACTTTAGCAGTTATAAATCTTTAAATCTTTCCATTTCCTTTGCTTTTAGAAGGATGCTATTTGTGTTTCGCAGTGTAACCACTGTGCAATTATCACTAAGTATTGAAAACATTGGGTTGTAATATTGAACAGAACTCCCTACTCCCTACTTTGTTGCGCTTCATAAACTACCAGCCTTAACACAAGATTCTGTTTGCAAAAATAACTGTAAATATTTGTCACTGATATACCATTCAAAGAAGTTTGGAATGACTATATGTAAGTTATATGGAGGAATTGTTGTAGTTTAATACTGAAAATCTGCAACAGGAGTCATTTTTTTCCCTCACTTCTGCACTCTGTGGTTCAACAAGATGCCAGTTCAATGAAAATCCTCTGGTTACTCATTTCCACAAAATATGGAGTTATTTTTCTTATCTTTTCATTTCTGTATGAAATAATCTGAGGCCAATTTTGTGATGCTTTTTGTCTGCTATCTAACTGCATTCTGGACTCCTTCCCTTTGATTCCTCCCCCGCAGTGACGACTGAATAATATTTTCAAACTCTATCTAGTGCTCCTCCTGCGAAGTTGGCGTTTAGCAGTTTAGCAGATATCTCCCATGTTGATATGTTTGGTATGCGTAAGTTTGTTTTTGGAGCATGAGGTCAAAACCCTGTATTAGATGGCACGAAATAAAACGTTTGATTCATAACGCCAAAGAGAAGACGTGCAGCGGAGAAGACCTTCTTCTCCGCTGCACTGAAGATAAACAAAGTATTAAAATATTCTGCAGAAGCTCATAAACCGACATGAACCTTTGACCAACTTGTGACAAGTCTTCAGCCACTCACAAAATATGCAAATGTCCTCCAAGGCCAGCTGCCATGTAATTTCTCTTCATGTGGACGGTGACTCCAGGTTGCCCTCTCGACTGCAGTGCCTGAGGCTTCCTCATGTTGAGGTGTCCTTTTCTTTGTTTTGCCCGTTTCCACCTGCCAGACCTGTATAAACCGCCAGCCTGCCTGGTAGCCCATAAAGTAGGTCATGTGCCATATTAAATGTCTTGACTATGTATGGTCCCGCTTTTCCAGCTGAGCATCAAGCAGGAGCTGAAGCTGTCTGACCCTGCAGTCCATATAAAGAAGGACAAAAAGGCAATTAAGGACATGACTGCGTACCCCAAGAAGAAAAAGAGGAAGCAGCGCTCCCCGGCGAAGGTACAAATGAGTTCCCCTCAACAAATGGCTTCAGTTTATTTAGCTTTTTATTGTTGAAAGTTTGAATGAAAATAAAACATCTCTTCTTTGATCTTTTTGCTATTGTAGATCCTCGGCATGAATGACGATGGATCTGTGGCTGTACCTAACCCAAAGTGTCACGTTTGTGTTCACTGCAACGCTGCATTCAGAACCAATTACCATTTGCAGAGACATGTCTTCATTCATACGGGTACAAATGACTTTTACTGAATATTTCTTTAAAGTTTCACATTGTTATCCAGCGCAGCCCTGACAGTGATGGTAGAGTTTTGCAACTTCTGGCGTAGCAGCAGCTGGAATGCGTCTTGTTTTGGGATGGTTTTAAAGTAACTGGGTAGCTTTTCAGATATATATATATTTTTTTCATCTATTTACAATAATTATCACGCACCATGTTCTTTTGTGGATATTCACAAACCTATGGCTAGTCTTTACTACTTGCACTGGAACCTTTTTAATAACATAGTGCTGACAGCAGATCAGGCATGAGCTAAAGTTTCAGAAATAACAAGTAAGATTCTTGCCTCCTTTTTATGATAAGCGATCATTTAGCAGTGCATGACATCCTGTCAACTCATTCTCAACTTGTAACACAAAAATTATAACTTCAAAATAGTTAGACTCATGGGGGCGCCACATGGCTCAGTGATCGATCTGCATGTCTTTTCCTTCTCTCTCTCTGCTTCTTCCTGTCCAGCTACTAATGAATAAAATGCTGCAAAACCGTTTGAAAGAGTCAAACTCCACCATTTTGCTCTGTCATTTTTAAAATGCCAAATCAATCCAGGAATAGGGTGGATAGTGTTTCACATGTAAGTTCAAATATACTTTGTTCCTGGTGTCACTATTTATATCATTTTTGTTCCTAAATGTGTAGGTGAGAAGCCATTTCAGTGCAGCCAGTGCGACATGCGTTTCATTCAGAAGTATCTACTGCAGAGACACGAGAAGATCCACACTGGTGAGCAACAGATTGTTAAAATAAACACTGATAAGGATTCTGTCTTCCCTCGGTCGTCACCTTTTTTTATGTTTTTCTTCAGGTGAGAAGCCTTTCCGTTGTGATGAGTGTGGGATGAGGTTTATCCAGAAGTACCACATGGAGAGACATAAGAGAACTCACAGTGGAGAGAAACCCTACCAGTGTGACTACTGTCACCAGGTACAGTCCTGCTGTGTGAATGAAAACTAACTAATTTTAAACAGATTGAGGTTGTACATTTATCTATAGAGGACTTCCAAAGCTGCAGTTCAGTATTTCCTACCTGGGTTCATAGGAGTCTTGATTATTTTTCAAACATGAGATGGATCTTAAAGATGCAAATCGGTTTTTTATATTGATTTGTATGCAAATAAAATCATTGATCATTGATTTTCCACATCAGAACTTGAGTTTTGTCCCCCAACTAATTGATTGTTGCAGAACTCTGACATGACTATTTATTTATTTATTTATGATTTATTTAATTATTTATTTATTATACTATTTATTTAATCATTAAAGACAACTGAGGGCATTTTGTTCATCTTTTGATCCATAGATCCTCTTTGGTAGGGATTTTTAACTCAACTTGTGGTTCGTAACTTTAGTCTGGTTCCATCATAAGGTTTTATCCTATTTTCTTTGTTTCCAAACTAAACAAACTAAATAAAGGAATCACAAATAAGTGGTATTTTTAGAAGTCTGGATTTATTGTAGAATAATCTGATGAAAGTTTAAAAAATCAGTTTGTTGTATTTAAATGTTTAAAACGGTACAGTTTGGTATATTTGTAAAAACAGTGTTTGTACTGCAACAGCAGGAAGTTTTTTGTTTTGTTTTGTTTTGTTTTGTTTTTTGTTTTTTTAAGAAATCTTACTTAAAATTTCTTACTGTTTTCTGTCCACAGTACTTCTCCAGAACAGACCGGGTTTTAAAACACAGGCGAATGTGTCATGAAAACAGAGAGAGGAAAACAAACAAGACCGCTGGTAAAATCGGACCTTTGCATGATACAGATTCTTCAGGGTCTCCCTTCCTTTCCAAAGAGTGCTCTCTACCCAAGAAAAAGCGCCAAAAATGTGCAGAAAAGAGCTCAGGCTCTTGCATCACGGTCCTGACAGAAGGGCACACTTTTGCTGTCGAAGAAACAGAAGCGAAGGAAGGCCAGAGTCGGGATAAAATCGAAACTCCATGTATATTTGCTGTATCATCCAAGGTCAAACATGAGTATGTGATTCCTGACTACTCAGTGGAACTTCCTGAGGAAACAGCCAGCCAACACGAAGATGACGACGTATCATCAGAGGACACAACCCCTCCAAAAATAGTCCTGAAGAAAGTCCCCAAGAGGAGCCTTAAACAGCCCAGAGAGCAAACCCCTCCCTGCTTGTCTTCCTCGCTGTCCTCCTATGAGGAAGCCGATAAGGTAGCACAGTACACCTTTGAAATTGTGGACAAGCAGGGCCTTTTAGACGTCGAGAGCAACGCTGACCTGGAATCAGTCGAAACTCTTCAAGGAGGAACGACTAAACCGGCGACAAGTAGCACAAACTACGACGACGCCATGCAGTTTCTCAAAAAGAAGCGTTACCTTCACGCCGCAATGGCCAACAACAGCCGGGACTACGGGCTCAACACGAGCGCCATGTCCTCTCAACCGTCTGTTACGCAAACAGTGGTGTCAACCGTCATAGATGAAACTGTCCCCGCCACCATCCTGGAGCCCCAGCCCATCAACGCAGAGATAAAGGCAGCTCATGAGAAAAACGTTTTCCCTGATGAGGTTCTTCAAACGCTGCTGGAGCACTACTCTACCAAAGCTAATGGGCAATCAGACATTTCCTTCAGTGTCGCTGATACAGAAGTGACTTCGAGCATATCTATAAACTCCTCTGATGTTTCGGACAGTAGCCCTGTGGAGAGCATCGGATCCTCTGGTGCCCAGGCTCAGCCGCCTACAGAGAAGGTCAGCCTCCTGCAGGAATACTCCAAATTTCTCCAACAGGCTCTGGAGAGGACCAGTCAGAACGACAGCTACTTAACGAGCCAGAGCCTCAGCTTGGTCTCTGAAAACCCCACGTTAGCCGGACAACCTTTGTTCTCTAACGAGAAACAGTTCTCCTCACCCAGCAGGTTCAAATCAGGGATGAGCTCTCCGTTGAGGTCCACTTTGGAAAAGCCTCACTTCGCATTATTGGTCGGAGACTCCCAGCACTCGTTTTCATTTTCAGGTGACGAGACGACTCCGCCCTCGGCGGTGTCTCCAGCTGATGAGGACTTCCTGGAGCAGGTCTCGCCCTCGAAGAAGTCTGACTCTACGCAGGGGATACTGCAGACGTTCCAGATCAACTCCTTTGATCAGAACTTCAAGTCTCATTTCCAGGCGACGAGAGCCGCATCGTCCTCGCAGTTCACGGTCACCAACGGACAAGTAAGCGTCAGAGGACACGGCGCGGACTTCTCCGAGTTCCCTTTAGTTCGAGTCACTGAGACCAGGGTTCAATTGAACTCATCCCCTGATGTTTCAACCAGCGAATCTTTTGGCTGAAGGAAAAAACAGGGAAAGAATTTATTTGTTAATTTTAGCAGCACTTTATTTCATCTGTCTTGTTTTGCCAAAACTATTCACAACACAATCATGTTTTCTTAAAGCGGTTTGAAAAATAGTCATGTTTTGTTTGTACTCACACCTCTCATAAGATACTAATAATAATAACTCATGAAACCATACTACGGTATAAAAAGCATTTCTCTATTGGATTCAAAGCAGTTCTTGTTCTGGAATGTACACTAGGAGGTTAAGTGACCAAAGTGTAATTATTCTCATATCTTTGCTGCCAGAGAGTTTATGTTTAATGGGAGTGTCGGTTTGCCTTGCTTGAAAAATAATCAACTCACTCTTGCTGCTTAATGCAATATTTCCACTTTTTACACACCAATCAGCCATTAAATTATGACTTCCAGACGATAGACCCTTGATGCTCTATTGATTGTTGGGTGTTTTTCGTGGACCCTGCCCTGCATACCTCAGATCACTTGTCTTCTTCTGGTGGAGGAATATTTAGCAACACACTGGTGCATCTCAATATCGTTAAAATTATAGCTGAAAAGTTAATTGACCTCTGTAATTCAGTTCAAAAACTGAAACTCAAAAGTAAATTATTTGTGACTGAAGAATTTTAGGTGTTTCTGTGTAATTTGAAAATCCCAAATTAGGTTTTTTCCCCAAAAAAAATAGTTTTACATAAAGCTAATCTAAAAGAAAAGGATCAGAAGTACATACACCTGATACATTGTTGGTTCCGCTTTTGTCCCCAGTTATGGTAAATGGACTGAACTTATATAGCGCTTTTTCCAATCATTTTTGACCACTCAAAGCACTTTACACTAGAGTCACATTCACCCATTCGCACACATTTATACACCGATACCCAGATCGGTTAAGTGCCTTGCCCAGGGGCACGTCGACATGTGGCAGGAGGAAGCTGGAATTGAACCTACAACCTTCCGATCAGAGGACAACTACTCTTCCCACAGAGCCACGGTCACCAGTTATACACCAATCCATCCATTATAATTTCTAGGGATACACTGAAATGAAAACTTGAGCTGATATCCAATATTTACATTGCTGCTATGATCAATAGCCAATCTTTTATTTATATATATCTATATTTCGCTAAACTTTCAACTCCTTGAAAAAAAATGACTCCACTACTATATGACCAACTTCATCCAGAAACAATTGGCATTGATATGGAAATAGGTATGGGTTATTAAATTTGCCCCATTTTTATTTATTGGACTGATGCCGATGTGGCAAGAATGGCTAATATTAACTGATACTGATGTTTCTGCTGATTTATCATGAATCCCTAATAATTTTGCCTGAATTACTGTTTAGATATGGCGGCACCAGTGGCCTTGCCTTACGATCTTCTTTCGACTGCACTTATCCCTGTTGCCTGTGAACATTTTTCTACTAATCTCTTTCTCTTCCACTCAACTTTCAGATGAACTGAATTACTTAAATAAATTAACTTCAAAATTATCTCCTACTTTACTGAGATGCGCCTGTGTTTTACTGTAACTAGATATATATTCTGTTACCCTTGTAAGCTCTTGGGGAACATAATATTATGGCTGATTGCTGTATAGCTGTAATAAATGTATGCCTCTTGTTTTCTTCCTTACCTACCTCCCTTTGGTGTTTGTCAAAAAAAAAAAATCTTTATTCTAGCTCTTGAAATAATCACAACGGCACAATCATTCTTTATGTTTAAGTCACTTTATTCTCACCTTGCATGGATGTGTGTAACTAATGGTACAGGACTGATTGTATGCTTGTGCCCTATTTCATTTCCCGTTTAAAATTGTGTCCAATTTGGTTGGTTTGACATCCAAATGTAAAATTCCGGTGAAATCTGAGGAGATTTTAAGTCGTATGAATTTTTCCAGACTGTGTAACAAATCTTGCTTAGAAAGTTTTTGTCTCACTTTAAAAAAATGGTTTGGGCTTCACAGAGCTGCGCCCATAAAAATGGTCGCAGGATAATTCTTATTTAGTTGGTATTAAATCACTTCAGGTTTGTGCTTGGTGTACGGTCTGTTTGCACATTCTTTCTACAAGGAATGTAGGATGTACAGTCACTGTCAACAGCTACCTTTTATGAGACCTAATGAAAACATTTGCCACATTTAGTTTATTTGATCAAATATATTATTCTCTATGTGTCACTTAAAAGATTATAGATATTGTTTAGCATTGTGTCGAAGTAAATGAGGGTTTTGGGATTTGGCAATTTTCTTTCACTATAGGTTATACAGCACAAGCAGAAATGATTTGCTTGGTGTTATGTTTTCTTCTGTGCCTTTCTGTTCTTTTTTTTAGCACTTCTTTTTACTCATTCCTGCAAAACTTTTTTTTTTTTCCCACTCAGCCTATGCTGTAAGGCTGCAAATTCCTCTTGCACAATATTCGTAAATACATAAGCTATCAATTTGTTTATTTTTACTGTAATTATGATGAACTTGGAGCTTTATTTAATTTTGCCTTTTATGTTTTGTTGCTTTTAAGTTTATGAAAGAAAACAGAATTTAATGTCTCAAACTATTGACAAAAATTGCATTTTATTCACTGTTTTTGTAGGTTTTATTGGTTCCACAGGTTTAGCTAGAAATCAATCTTTCAGGTCTTATTGAAAACATGCAATTTACAAATGGGTGACTTATCATGAGCGCGATCCCTTATGTACTCAATCATGCTGTTAATTGTACATAAATGTGTTTTCTTGATCAGCTGTACGTGCTCCATCCACTTTGGGATGGTTTTAAAACTCCCTCTTGTTGCATTTTCACCGACAATCAGGGACAGATGGCGCCATGTTAGTCATTCAATTCTTTTGTTTTTGTTTTTTTTTTTTTTTTTCATTTCAGTTGATTTCCTCAAGAATGTGTAGAAAGTATCCTGCTGTAAATATGTTGTGTATATTTTATGTTCTTCAAAGTACTGTTTATTAAAAAGGAGAAAAGATGCAAGAGACACTTTTTGTCAGTGGAAGGCATTGTTAGTTTTCAAGCATTTCCTGGATACTGCAATGAGATGGACGCACTGCCAGAGCTGTAAACAGACGACTAGAATAACGATTCTACTGAACGGTTTGTAGTTGAGAGAGATTCTTCCTACAAGTTGTGATCAACGTCAGATGTTTAACTTGAGCAGTTAAAGCAGTTTTAGGCTGGATTATGCTTAAGGCGGTTTCTAGTTCTTCACAAGTTCCCGGTTTAATTGTAAGCAATCTTCAAGAGCACAGTGCAGATGGGTTCAGCAACTTCAATCCTGTTCTGCTTTTGGAAAATTCCAGTACATGCCATTCATTTCCTCTATCATCAATGCTAAAGTTTAGGTTTCTTTCCCTTTTGTCTACCTATGTCTGTCTTCTGGCCATAAGTGTCCTTGTATAAGCTAGGAAAAAAAATGTGTTTTGTGTAAAAAGATCTGTATTATAGATTTTTTATAAATAATATTTTTGAAACATGTCACTGATGTGTAAATGACACTCTTGCTACCATCCTTTAGCTCTCTACTAATTCCTGTTGAGACCTTTTCGATAAAAAAAATGGGAATCCAAACATTAGCATTTTTTTTTAACTTTTTTTTTAAAAAATTGGACAAAGAAGCTTCCTGCTTCACTTTAGGGTTAATGAAACATTAGCTTAATTTGCATGGTTGTTGGGTTGGATGGAATTTTATTTTTTTTCATATAATGTGCAGCTTTAATTGTAACTAATTAATCAGTCAAGTTAACCCCGTTTAATTAGAGCTTTGCTAAATATCATGATTTGTAGGCAAACAGATTAAATTGTTTTGATTGTTGTGTGTACTGTCCTTATGAATAAAATTATTCACATAATGTGACTTTGAAGAATTGTTTAATATTGCTGATGAAAAGGTTTGTTAAAATGAGTTCTCGCCAGGTACTTATCCATCCATTGTCTGTACTCGCTTGTGCATGGGAGGGTTTGTTCGTCTCATCAGGTGAAAGGTGGGATAAAGTGTGTGATCTAGCTTTTGTTTTGTTTTTTTTTTTTCTAGTGGAACTTTAAGCATAACAAATAAAAAATCCTCCTGGCTTTAAAATTATGAAGAAATTTTCTTTTATAAATGTATTAATTGGTAAGTTTCCTGTTTTAAATTGTAAAAAGTATGACTTGTAGGAACACAAACACAGCAACCCTTTTTGGATGGATGTGGACTTACGGACAATAAAAACTGCTTGCAGGCTTGTCTCATTCTTAAATTTAGAATCCCTCTCTGGTGGGTAAAAATTGTTTTTTTAATTTAAGATTTGGTTGCTGGCTTGATTTATGCCACATACAAAAATTACTTCTCTGTAAACCCAAAGTCACTTTAGATATCAGCTGAAATAAATGAGAACAGTATTTTGTTTTGCTCTTTAGTTGTTTAATGTTTAACTTGAATAACCTACAAAAAAGTTGACATCACAAAGCAACTGATAAAAAATATTTTAGTATATGAAAGTAAGTAAGCACCGTTTTTTATTTTTTTATAAAATTGGACTGATGCCGATGTCTTATTTTTATTCTATGGCTGCATGTAAACCTTTGAGCTACATGTGAGAATAATGCATTCTCAGTCGCCAAATAGTTTGCTTTTTAAGAAATGTATTTAGCACATTTATAAATCCAAGCTTAATTTTGCTGTCACACATTTCTTTGAGAATACACGACTGACACCTTTAAAAAAAATGAAATGTTTGGGTTTTTCGAGCTTCAATCATTAATCAACCTTGTACATCTGGGCTTCTTGCCAAGACTAACACAGGATCCTAGAAGCTTCCAACACACCCTGGAAAGGTAAGCAGAGGCATGAAGATAGTTCACCTGCTGACGTTTTCACACGTCCCCACTCTGCTGGCTGGATTTATCGTTCAGGATTTTAATTTGGATCTTTTCCCTTTTTTTTTTTTCCGAGTAAACGAATGGAAATGTGAAAGGTAATAGCTATATTGAACACAATGAGGAATTTACAAGAGATTTTAAAATATATATTTAAAAAAAAACCTACAAAATTAGGTTAAAGTTTACGTCTAACACTCAAGCTAAACAAATACGAACCCGATTAGGGTTTTACTTTTCGCATTTGTTGCTTATGCAATTATTTGAAATGTAAGCTTTTGTGGGAACATTGTCATTTTTACCTGTATCATAATGTTAAAGCTTCAATTTAAAGCTCAGTAAATTTTCGGAAGGCGAAACTACTGTAACAAAAAAAACAAAAAAAAACTGTTGGTCTTCGCTGAGTTTCAGGTAAAAACCGTGACTGTCGAATGTTGGCGCCGCGGCGTCAGAGCACACCCAGCTGTATCCGGGTGACCTCCTGCTGCACCTGTTGCTGTTTTACAGGGAAAGGCGGCGGTGCCGGTTGCCTCCTGTCAGCTTCCACGCAGACTGGCTTCAGATATGCATATGTTTGGATGAGACAAGAAAACAAGCGAAAAACACAAGGCCTACGTTTCATGTCAGTCAAGGACCTTTTCAGGTGGCAATGGAGACCCTGCCAGTGCGTTGGCATGTGCACACCTGGGGCCCGGAGGGCGATGGGACCAAGCTGCTGAAGGAGGGATCTGCTGACACTAACACAAACACACATGTTCACGATCTGTTTCATGAAGACGCACAGGTATTATATATTTTTTTTTATCAGCTCAATATTTTAAGAACAAGAATACCCATTGAACTTCATGATATAGTTATTATGGGCTTCTTGACTGCTTTCGTTGGCAAACCTGTATACCTACAGCCTCTTCTCAATAGGTTTGCAGTTATACTGGCTACAAATCCATGCCATACCTTTTTTACAAAATAAAATTTGACGTACATTGTCGCTACAGTTTTGTGTTGGTCTGTCACAGAGATCAGAACAAGATGCATTGAAGTTTTGTTGTTTTAACATTCAAAATTGTGAACAAGTTCAAGTGGTGTTAAAGTTTTGCTAGGCATTACAGTAAAGTTTGCTGTTTGTAGTTTCACGGATGGATTTCAGTTAAAATCTGAAAACCAGAAGAGGGGGTCAGTTTTCAAATCAAATGCTTTGGGAGATAGACATCTCCAAACCGTCAAAACTTAACTGTCTTCAATGTGCAGCGTTTCCACCAGCCTAGCCAGCCGTGGTGGAGGATCAAGCTGTTTGTGTGGGAGCCGGTGCTTTTTGGGACTTGGGATGGCGTTTTCACCACCTGCATGATCAATATCTTTGGGGTAGTTCTGTTTCTGCGCACCGGATACCTGGTGGTAAGTGTGCAACGGCTGCAGCATATCAAGATGAAACCCGTATTTCTACAGCAGTTTTAAAAAAACAATGTTGACCGAAGGGAATTGTAAGGTAGTTGAAAGCAAGAAAAAAAGCGTCAGTCATTTGAAGAACAATTGCAATTGTTCAAGGCCAAAGTAAAGGGAATTGCAGTAATCCAACCTTGAGGTGACGAAAGCATCCCTGCATTTGTCCAGGTCTGGTTTTGATGAGGGAACAGCATTATATCATGATATAAGGCTCAAAAAAGTGAATTTTACATCATACCCACTTTTCCAACAGAGTAGGACCAAAAATAGACCCTTGGGGTACATCACAAAAAATGGGTACTAATGAAGAGAAGTATTCCTGAGTATATCCAGAGATGCACAAGACCTTTAGACCAACAAAACACTCCAAGCAAGAGAATGCTGTGTTCAACTGGATTTATTAGGACCTTGAGTGAACATTTTAACAGAAATGAATGAAACACCTTTTTAAAAAATCACTACATCATGAGCTTTAAATCAGCGTAAACTAATGCTGATTACAAAACAATCCTTTACAAGTCCTTAAACATAGAAGGCAGTCAACATATAGGACTGTGTGTGTCCTATACGTTGACTGCCTTCTATGAATATTTTGATTAAACTATCTCAGCATGTTTAAAAGCAGCTGGCTGGCAAGGAAGTGTTTTGTAACAATATTTGCCACTTGCCAAGAGATGTTACAGTTGACAATGCAAATATTACTGTTTGCATTTATTTGGCGATTAGATGCAGCCGCAAAGACACTTACATGCTTGTTGATCTTGTCTGACAGCTCAGATGTAGTTTTCTAGCCAGAAGACGATGTTTCTCATTGAGAATGACATGCATCTTATCAGACAGAAATGATACGGATGTTTATGTGTCAAGGGGAAACTTTGTTGCTAAGCATGACTGACGGCTCAACACCTGCTCACCATGTCCTGCTTGCAGTTTTTCTATAAGAGCTGCAGAGATATAATATCTAGCTAAGGAATAGAGAAATACTGAATGGACTTTTTCTTTCATTCTAATGCCAGTTGCATTTCTGCTGACAAATTCCAACATGCAATTTGCAAACAATCAATTATTGCTAAATTCGATGTAACTTTGCAAACAAACAATGTTGAAAATTGAAAGGAAAAAAAAACCCATTGAATATAACATTTTCAACGTGCATGTCATTTAGTTCAAAATGACATGCATGCTATACAGTATGTTGTAATGTCTAACTACATCATCAGGGTAACACTGGCGTGCTGCTGGGGTTGCTCCTCGTCTCCGTGGTGGTTTTGGTTGCCTTAGTGACAGTAATGTCAGGGATCGGAGTGGGCGAGCACTGTGGGGTTGGGAGCGGAGGAGTCTACTCCATGATCTCCAACGTGTTGGGAGGCCGAATCGGGGGTACAGTTGGCCTCCTCTACGTCTTTGGACAGGTGAGTTCAAACTGCACTCCCTCCTTTAATGCAACTCGAAGATTCTTCAGGGTGACTGCTCTCCCGCCGCCTTTCTTCTCCGCAGTGTGTCGCCGGCGCCATGTACCTCACGGGCTTCTCTGAGTCCGTGGCAGAGCTTCTGGGTCTGCAGAGTCAGTGGGTGGTGCGCTGCATGTCGGCAGCTGTCCTCCTAGCGTTGCTAGGGATCAACCTGGCAGGTGTGAAGTGGATCGTCAGACTGCAGCTGCTGCTGCTGGCTGTGTTGGCAATCTCCACTCTGGACTTTGTTATTGGCACCTACACACACCTCGATCCAGGTACGGCTCAGTGGTTGTGACTGTTAAAAAAAAAAAAAAAAGTGCTTCTTTTTAAAATGAAAGGGCAGCTGGCCAGAGGGGATGCAAAAATGCAGGAAAATCCTGGAGGAAATACTTAACTATGATGGCAAAAGTCTTAAAGGTTCATCTTCCAGCAGGATGATTACTAAACATTCAGCGAGAGATGCGATGAAATTCATTAGACCTAAGCACATTTATGTGTTTGAAGGGTTTATTCCTAGACCAGTTGTGAAGCAACTCAGAATCTCTTGTCAGAATCCATTCTGTGATTTTGCTTCTTTTTGCATACAAGTAAAATAAAAAATAGCATTTATTCTTTCCATTCCACTTTACAAATATGAATTTCTTTGAGTTTCTCTGTTACCCTCTGCTGCTGTAATATCTTTGACTTTCTGCTTGTTTCTTTTACTATGTGATTGAAGTAACTGATGAGAATCAACTCATCCACGTTGATGGCTGTAAATATATAAAACAAACAGAATACAAAGCCAAAAAACACTTTCTGTGAAATGTGCCGTTTTTCAGAACATTTTCTAGATTAAACAAATTTCAATCTCATTCGGCTTTTAAAATTTTACACGCTGTAGGAACAGACGCATTCAATTAAATAGATGTCATCAATCGTAGACATCAATCTGGTGAATTGTTAGTGGTTGTTAAAACTTCAACTAATTTAAGTTAGCTTAAATTAAGTTAGTTAGTTTTTTTATTTTTATTATTTACCTTGTAGGAGAACACCCCCCAATTGATAGAAACATTTGTTTCATTCAGTTTTTCAATGCAAGTCTTTATTTTATGGCGTTTTCAGGCCAGTAGGTGGTGCTCCAATGTTATTTTTTGCAGTTGATCATGTCCCATTGAAATTTTTTTTTAATTTATTTATAAACTCTTGTCCCGCTTCTGTCAAGATCAATGTAAAGTTGTCTTATTTTATTTCTTTATTTTTTAGTTATGTTGAGACTCTGATGTTAGGAGTTTTCTTTGGTTGACTAGATTGTTTCCTTTTGTTGGCCTGCAGGAAGTCCTACCCTACATTTCCTGTTCTCAGTGGTTATCAACTTCCTTTGCAGTGGGAAGAGAAAACTGCTCCAAAATTCAAAACAGTAACTGAAGAACACTCCCCCTCCCACCTAAACATGAATTTATGACACTGCATAGTCAGTAGATGTCAGTCCGTGCAAAACTCCTTTTTATTATCCCATTAAACCTAAGTCTGCTATTGGTGACCTCTTGACCCTTTCGTTTGTTTTATAACACGATTAGCAGAGACCACATTGCAGCTGTGAAGAACCGTGGGAGAACCAGCCACTACTCCTACTCCAGGTTGTTCCAATTAAAAATGCTGCTTTGGTGTGCAGTGATGATGATTTCATTATTGGCAGAGGACCAACAGGTCCCCTAACAAAGTGAAACGGCCCAGATTAGTTTAAACTCAGTGAACGCTGGAGCACATCCTAGAGGAAGTGGGAGCCACCGGCGAAATGATGTGGTCATGGTTTGATAACATGTCCGCTTGGCAAGTTCTCCCGTTAAGGCAGTTACAGGGAAAAAAAAAAAAAAAACTTCATAGGCTGCCACTATAACAGGAGACAGGTTATGCAAACCAAATGTTGTGCTAAGCAAATATTTCACATTTTAATTAAATTAAAATGTGAAATATTTCCATTTAAGCTACATTTAAATTAAACTAAATGTAGCTTCTTAGTATTTTCAGCTTCTGACATGATATAAAGAACTTGGTGGTTTGCAAAAGTATTCCAACCCCTTAAGCATTTTGCCACACTTCACTATTTTATGGGCAGAATAAATTACAGACCAACACAAAGAAGCACATAATTGTGAAGTGGAAATAGAATAAAACATGGTTTCTAAAATGTTTTTAGTAACAACAACAAAAAATAAAAACTGTGACATGCATTTCGTATTTGATGCCATTTATTGCAGATAAATGGGACGGATCTTTTGGGATATCTATTCTAGCGTCGCACATTTTGAACCTGAACTATTTCTCTGAAGCTCTTTGCAAATTGCTCAGCTCAGTTAGAGTATCTCACGAGTGTCTATGTTTAACAAAGTTTAATTCTTGCTACAGTTACAATGTTGGACTTAGATCAGGGCTCCGACAACAGCATTCTCTCACACATCAGTATGCTTGGATCTAACCATTTCACCGTAACTCTGGTTGCATATTTAAGGATTCAAGTCTTTTGCAGTCTCTTAATTTTTCCTTCAGATTTTCCCTGCTTCAAGCGCTGCTGTTCTTGACTTGCCATACTGTGTGAATCTTTGCTCAGTTTTTTTTGTTTGTTTTTTTTTTTTTTGCAGTTTTTGTCATCACGTCTGCACAATTTTCCTGTCATATTGCTGCCACCGCCTAGTTTCCCCAGTGGTCATAATTTGGTCAAGGTGGCATGTCAGGTTTGGTTCTATGTATTAACTGGTTTACTTCTCAGGGAATTTAGTTGTATTGGAAGGAGGCTTAAAAGAAAAACATGCCACATTCTTTAATTTTAGTGATTTATTGGCAAGAAAGTTTAAAACCATGAATAAGTTTTCTTTTCCTTTACAAAGATGTGCTAAATAGGAACAAATACTAAACTGTTGGCTGTCTCAGTTGGATCTAGAGTATTGATTGAATGTATTTTTCAAGCTAGGAAAATGTTTGACTCTTTATATTTTCACTATCTGATAGAAACCAAATTTAATGCTGTTGTTTATTACACTGCATCAATACTTTGTCATTTGCAAAGTCAGACCAAACAGGTGGAGTTGAATATGCAACCTCTCTGAACTGTGTGGGCTTATAATTATTTTGTCATACACAAGATTGTGGGGGAATCCATTTCCCTCTTCAAGTGCAGTAAATTACTAGAATTTAGTCAATAAAGCTGCCAGTGTATTGTCTCTGTGACCAATCTTCTCAACCACAAACTCCTCTGACTGTGATCCAGAGATGAATTACAGCTCAGCACGCCTCACCCTGTCCCAGTTGAAGCCTTTTCTCCCTACAGAGCAGGAAGCCGTAATGGGCTCCTTGGGTCTGGGGTTTAGGGTGTTAACCAGACTCACCCACATTTTTGGAAGATGAGAAACGGAGATGGACAGCACAGAGATCTAAAGGGTCTTCTCACTCCAGGGACCACCACATTTATTTTTTATTTTTTTCCCCCCCATTATTGTTTTGTGGTCCAAACTGTAATATATAGTTTTCAGTCGCCCCTCTGGGATCTGCTCCACCTTGGTAAAATCACAGCCTACTGTGTGCTCAGCGCAGTCCATACTTGTTGGGGTGGGAGAGTAGGAGGTCAGTTCAGCAGAGGGAGAGGCCTCGGATGCTCATGTAATCCGACTACGCATTCCAGTGTGCATCAGAGGAATGCTGCGCTCGGTGAAGAACCCCACACATATGCTTGTTACAGAAAAAGTGGAACTTATCAGATTTGACATCAAAATATGGCTGATAACTTAAAATATAAAAAAACAAAGGCGCTGTCTCTCTTTACCCATCTGTTATCTATGTCAAGTTTTTTTCTAGGCAGTATAAAACTCAGGTTTATCTAAAAAAAAATCAATATTGTGAAAAAGTATCTGTTCCTTTTTTCAGAAAGTGATTTGTAACAGATGAAGTGAAAGATATCAAGCTTTCCTTTCTTGCAATTTTGATGATCATGAATGATGGACAATAAAAACCCTAAATTAAGTCTTGAAGAAAATTTTAACATTTGGAAAGGATAAATATTAGAAAGTCGTGATGTCATAGCTTGATTGACCTTCTTTGATGCTGCAGTTCCTGCAAAAGGAAGCCCAACCTAGTATTGAATGCTTGGAAATGGACACACTTTTCGGAAGACTGACATTTCTGTCTTAAATATCCTTTTTTTTATTGATTTGAAGTAACATTTTAATTGCCCAAGTCTCTGAATTTTGAGTTGTCATTTTCTGCAAGCTGTTGCGATTCTTAATTTTCCTACGATATCCTTTAAAGTTAAATAAAACGAAGCAAGTTTTCCAACAGACACCTCGCCTGGCACTGTGCATGAACTTTCCAAGTTTTAGGTGATAGAATTTGAACATGTGAACACCCTTTCAAACAGAGTTCAGTAGTCAGAGCAGGCGCCGTCAGACTCTCTTGGATGTTGCGGTAGGATGTTGTAATATGGGTGGGGAGCTCTTGTTGTGGACACAGACACAGTGGATTTGTTAGGTCCTGATTGTTTAGACATGGTGATCTCAGTGGGGCACAGAGTGAGCAAGAGTTTAAATACATCTCATCGGGATCACGAGTCCCTAAAACAAAGGTATTTCCTAAAGAAAAAAGGAGAAAAAAGCACGCCCACTCCCTCTCTCGCTAACTTTTATTCTTTTTCCAAAACTTGGAAGCTGCTAAGCTTCTGAAAAGGGTGGCGACTTCCTTTAGGATAAACATGTCATTAATCTGAGAGAACACATTCTTTCCCATCGCAATATAACCAAAGGGGGGGGGAAATGTCCGGTGTTGTAATGCAGGCAGGTTCTCCAGGCTGTTGGGTTTTTAGCGGGCCCCCACCAGCGCAGAATGACCTTCAGTCACTCCTTTGACAGACCAGTCCAGACTGAACTGACCCACTCTGCCTGGAAAGGGCTGCACTACCTGCTGTTGCCATTTGTTTTGACCACTCCTGATCCATTCACTCACATTAGACCAAATGGTGTCTGTGTTTTATGGAACTATGCAGACTGTGCAGTTGCAAAGCAAAATCTTTGAAGTCATCTATTCGATATGATGAACCTTTCTTTTTGCAACATCGAATACGATATTCATCAAAGAGATGGTAACATTTATATGTTTACATATACTGTATTTGT
Source organism: Poecilia formosa (assembly GCF_000485575.1). NCBI lineage: Eukaryota > Metazoa > Chordata > Actinopteri > Cyprinodontiformes > Poeciliidae > Poecilia > Poecilia formosa. The sequence goes on along the minus strand of NW_006800023.1, from coordinate 563,309 downwards.
TTAATGAAGGAAAGTAAATAGAGCAGTAAAGTAAATATGGTTTGTCTATTTTAGTCCTAATCCTAACTTAGGATACGTAACATGAGATGCATACATTTCCCAAGTTAAACACTTTTCCTCATCAATTTACCATTTTGTGAAGGAGTTGGCTTTCCTAAATATGTCTTAGTCTTTTTGTCACCTTTTCAATGTTTCAAAGATAATTTTAGTAAGCACGTTTTAAATAATTTGTTGTTTTAAGGTAAAAAGGCTGTCCAAACCCATCCGACCCTATGTGGAAAACAAATCGTCCCTAAACATATTAATTGGCATCAAGCATTGGCAATAATTGGTAATAGGTTTCATATAAAGCTGTGGGGAAACTTTGGCCCACTCTTCTTTGTAGAATGATTTTAATTCAGTCAAAGTGGGATGATTTAGTCGAGCCTTGTTTTTACTAGTGTGACTAAACTCAGATTTTTGAAAAAATAAATAAATAAATGTGCGTAGTCGTCACAGATATTCTTTAACATGTTTGGGGATTCATTTTTTGACACAGGTTTGGTTGGGTAGTTTTGGTCCCCCAGATAAATCATTTATAATGTTGCATAAGTCGATATATTCAAAATTTTGTTAATGAGCATGATTTCTAAGGGCACATTGTAGAAATAAAAAACACATAAAAATACTTTTAAAACTCTGTTGTGGAATATGAAAGTCTGGAGCACTTGAAATTGATTTCCAAAAAGCATACGTTTCATTATAGGCCAGATCTGAGAAACATTTTTGCAGTCTTTTCAGATCTTCCTTTGGGTCTTGGTTACTCATTTATTCCCAAACTGACTTCCAAACTAATAGGTTAGGCTTTGGGGGAAATGTGACTAAAATGTGTTTGTATATTTGCTCCCTCTTGTCTGTAACCAAAACAGCCTTTCCACTGGGGTTCACTAGACCCCTGAAGATGTGCTGTGGTATCTGGCACCAATCTGTAAGCAGCAGATCCTTTGAGTCCTGTAAGCTGCAGGGTGGGCCTCTATGAAATCTGACATATTTTTGCAGCATAACCCACAGACTCTCTATTGGACTTCAATCTTGAGACACCTCAAACTCATTATTGTTCTCCTCCCACCACTCAAGATACATTTTTTTTATCCTGATGAAGTATGCACATGGTTCTCGGTCTTAATAAATACATTTGAAAACCAGGGAATGCTTTCAAGCATATTTTATTTCTTTCAGAGCATGGCTTCGTGGGTTACTCAGCCAAGCTTCTCAGTAGTAACATCATACCAGATTATAGCCCTGGAGAAAACTTCTTCACAGTATTTGGGGTCTTCTTCCCTGCTGCTACAGGTGCGTGCTCTCCCACCCTTCCTGCCTCCCGTTAGATAACAAGATTCATTAATCACACAAAGTATGTCAACAACTCCACTCCCTGTTTGTTTGTTTTTTAGCTACACACTCCATGACTCTAACATTTTGCATGTTTTTTTTTGGTGACCGTTTGTGTGTGTTCATGCTTAGGGGTCATGGCAGGATTCAACATGAGTTCAGACCTGCAGCGGCCAGAGCACAACATCCCCGTGGGAACCCTAGCAGCTGTTTTTACTTCGTACGGCAGCAGCTGAGTTCACCCTCCCGAAAAAATAAGACACACAAAAACACAGTAGATTTATACTTTAGCTGTCCAGGTGAATCCACACAAGTTAGAATATCGTTTAAGCATGATATAGTTCATGTTGATGACACACAGAGTGATATATTTCAGGTGTTTGTGTTCATTTTGATGATTGGGATTTAAAGCTTATGGGAATCCAAAATTACATGAGATGAGCAAATGTTTTAATGCAGAAATGTTTTGACTTGGCTACGTTTTGTGTTTTAAGAGATGCCACGCAGCTAAAACCTCCAAGCCATGAACTTCAGCTGATGAGTTGTTTGTGTAAAATAATTTCTGGACCACAGACAAAGTCCTAATTTCAGAAGAAAGTAGATTTTGCATTTATTTTGTAAAGCCTGTCAGAACCTGGCGGAAGAGTGGAATTCAAGTTGATTGAAATTTTGCGTGAAGCTTCAAAATCAGTGATGTTCTGGGCAGCCGTCTCATCTGCTGGTGTTGGTCCGCTGTGCTTTATCAGGTGAAAGGTCAGAGCAGCCGTCTACCAGGAAATGTTTGTGCTTCATGCTTCCCTATGCTGACAATCTTAGGGAAATCGTCATGGAGATGACGATTTCACTTTTCCAGCAGGACCTGATACCTCCCATCACTGTTATAAGCTGTTATTATTCAATGTCACATGCTGTTTTTATTTTAATTATGTAAAGCACTTTGAAATGCCTTGCTGCTGAAATGTGCTATACAAATAAAATTTGATTGATTGATTGATTATAAGTACCAGTATCTGCTTGTCCAATAATGGTGGTCTCACTTTGCTTAATTAGCCAGTAAACCTGCCTGAGCCAAACTCCACAGAGAATCCATATAGTGCTATCTAGAGGAGGATGAGAAACATTTTAGATTATCTGAAGGTCCATATTAAAGCATCCTGGGCTTCCTTAGCTCCTCAGGAATATTCTACCTTGTTACTACATCCAAAATGAACTGAAACTAATACTTGAAAATGATTGTGTGTGTGTGTAATGAAGCTGTGAGAGGCACATCTTAAGTTGAATTAATAAAATAAATGTGTTTTTCAATGATGTTCTAATTTATAAAGACATGCTTGCACATCTAACAGGATGATGGCAATTGTTGTCCTCAAGGGAAATTTACAAAACCACAGATGTTACTTTCCCTGCCTGCTGTGGTGTTTTTGTGAAAGGTCAAATCTTTCCTGTTTCAGTGGAGAGAACAAGCAAACCTACATTCCTGGCACGAACCTATCAGATATATAGTGACATTATTCTGTCTGACTTTTTGTATTAATAGGGAGAGGAGCTGTTGTTTATAATTTGGTGTGGTGTACTGTCTGTGACCTGCAGGTGGTTCCTGTATCTGGTCTTTGTCTTCCTCCTGGGGGCCATTTGCACCAGAGAAGCTCTCCGCTATGACTTCTTGATAGCAGAGAAGGTAAACTCCTCTCTGTTTCCATCCAGCCATGTAACACAGGCCTCCCAGCTGAGGAGGCATGGTTAGGGGGTTTCCCACCATGGCTCACTTTGTTGATATGCTGTGGTTGGTTCAGCCTCCTCCGGTGTGTACTTTAGAAATGCTTGGAGTTTTTTGAAAAACTTATTCCAATTCTATGATGGGGGAAAATATTCATATTTGACCATTTTCTGTATTGCCGGTGATTTTTTTTTTTTTAGTTTGTTTGTTTTTGACTGGTATCTCTCAACTGGAGGCGTCAAAGAACCCATGGAAGTTGTGACACCCAGCTAACTCACAAACTAGCACAGCATTCTCTGAATTTCATTCCATTTGTGTAATTTATTCTCAGTGTAAATAAAACTGTTCAGCCTCTGCTCCTTGAAGGCTCACAAATAACTTGCAGCTAAATCTGCAGCAGTAGTTTGGTCGACAAATCATTGATTCAGGGAGGTTATATAAATTCACATCACACTTTGTATATTGTTATTGGTGAAGCCGTTTCAAAACCATTAATCATTTTCCTCACATTTTTACTGTCCAGTGGTATTTTGTGGTGGTCTGTCACTCAAAATCCCCAGAAAATACATAGAATTTTGTGCATGACAGCATGTGAACATTTTTATTTTAAAATATGACTGTCTGGGAACACATATGTAAACTTCTCAGTTGGGAAAAAAAATTATTTTACTTGAATCAAGCGCAGAAGTCCTTGACTTCTCCATCAGTGATTAGTGCTCATTGTTTTTGCAAAGGGCCGACTGCAGCGGAACTGACTTGGGCGTAGCTTTCATGAGATCTCAACCCCACCTCATCCTTTTCACCCTGTGTTTGTTTTCCGTCTTCCTCCAGGTCTCCTTGGTGGGTTTCCTCTTTCTGCTGGGACTTTACATCTCCTCCCTGGCTTCCTGCATGGGTGGCTTGTATGGAGCACCCAGGATCCTCCAGTGCATCGCCGAAGAGAGGGTCATCCCCTCGCTGACCTTCCTAGCAAGAGGGGTGGGTGGTTAGAAGGTTGAGGGAATGACCTTCAATCAGCATGACAAAGCCTGAGATTATTTTATTATCGCTGTGTGCTGTTGGAGCTTTTACTTCAGTCTACAATTGATGTTTAAGTGTATGTAAAAGATTTAAGGTTTATCCAAAGGTAAAAAAAAAACAAAAAAAACACACACACACACACACACACACACATGGGCTCATTCTGTTAGGATGTCTCGCCTCTCATTCAACATGCTTCTTCAGTTCTCCAAAACTAATTTTCATCTTGATTAAAGCTCCAGTTCAGTCTGAAGACAAGCACCCTTTCAGTATATCTCATGATAAACAAGAAACGGTGCCGAATCTTGTTTTCTTTGTTAAAGAAAGATGCATTGTGCAGTCATTCTGCCACAGAAAGTAAGGATTTAAAGGAAAGTAGATCCATTTCCAAGATCTCAAATTTCAACATGTAGCCATAGCTTATTTATTTAACACCAAAAAGCCCAAAATGTCTTATTACTTCTCAGAGTGTTCATGTACACATTGCCTTCACCCCGACTGGAAGTAAATTATGAACTTCGTTGCAAAATTCATTAAGAACTGTGAACTCAACTTGGAAGGTAGCGGGCCATTGCGAAAATGAACTATACAGAGACGGTGACAATTAAAATGGCTATGATGGGTTGATTTCTAGTTGTAGTCGTCTACTGAATAAATAAAAGCATGAAATCACTAAAGTTCAAGTCGTGTGCAGGAAGTTAATATCATTGAAGCTTCACATATATTGAAATGAATCTGTCAACATGCAGATTGACTGTGTCACCTGCAGCGAATGGCATATTGTAACCCGTTAAGTGTGTAGTCTGCATGCATAGGGGGTGTGGTGCTCAGACTCGGCAGGAAACTGTTTCTGAGCTGCCTAATTATAGTTTGGGCTCCATACAGTAGAAATGAGTGAACTGACCTCAGCAGAGCAGCGTTACAACATGCTGCTGCTGCTGCACACTTGGTGGACAGTCACGTTGACGACGTGACCTCTTTGACCCCAGGCTTCCCTGTATGGCAGCAATGCTCGACCTCTCTCAGCAGGCTGGAATTAGGCCTGAGACATCTTGGCCCAAATCAAAGCCTCAGAACAAACGCAGGAAGGGCGACGGGCAGGGCCCTGCTCTGCTGTGTGCTCTGGAGGCCCGCCAGGCGCATAGCAGTCCTCCTGTAACTGTGCAACAAGACGAAGTTGAAGAGGTTGCCGTTTGGTGACAGATTGGTGACAGATTGAGACCTGCAGAAGGAGGCAGCTCTGTGGCATTTTCTTTGAAAGTTAAAGTGGAAGTAAGACCTATATTTAGATAGCCATCAATAAATTGGTTATTTTTATGTTTATTTAAATGTATTTGGGGCATATTAATGGAACTGTTGCTACAAAATGGAGGCTTCACTTCGATTACAAAGCTGTCATGTTGGCCAAGGAAAAAGGCAAAACCAAGTAATTTGAGATTAAAGCCATGTATTGCTTCTTTAGCAAAAGTGCATAGAGTCAACAATAATTGATTGTAACTATGAAGTTTTAATTCAGTTATAAATTTGCCATTATAAGCTTGAAAGGAGGAAAAAAATAACCCATCAGAGGATTGTTATTTAAAACCTAAAACATAAAAAGAATGTCATTATGTATAAATTCATGTCGTATTGAAGCCACATTCCATTAGAAGTAAACTTGTATTGCCTTTATCAATTTTCTTTTAGTCATTACTTGTTTTGCATTGATAAATGTCACCTTTTCTTGCTTTAGAAAATCAAGAATGGGTCACAAAATCTTAAACATTGTAGACTTGTTTTCTTCAACTTAAAACCCAGATATATAAAAACGGCAACAAAAAATGTATGGCTATTGACATTAAAATGATAGAAAGCAAGTATCTTCAGATGCCACTTGATGTATACTGAAATGCTTGTGTGTCTGTATCAGTTGGCTTGTTCACCTTTAGTTTGCTTTGTTTTTTGCTAACCAGCTCATAAGAGAATCTGTTTCATTCTCCAAGTTCTATAGTCCAGGGTAGAAAAGTTAAGCAGTAGCTTTATTAAAACTACTACTTACACACCCACGTAACCCAATCTAGATTTTGGAATGGTTGGGTGTCGAGTATAGCATTGCTAACCATGCTGTGTAATTTTTGTCCTGTTGGCAGAAAGGCCCAAACCGGACCCCCGTGGCGGCCATTTGTCTAACCAGCATGCTGACTTTGGCATTCATTTTCATTGGTCGGGTCAATGTGCTGGCACCAATTGTCACCATCAACTTCATGCTCACCTACAGCTTCGTTGACTACTCCTACTTTTGTGTGGCCATGACCTTCCAGCTTCAATCGAAACAGAAGAGACAGATCATTTCAGGAAGCAGAAGCAGGCACAGGTCGACCAAGCAAAGCTCCAGGCCTCTGATTGAATCCCCTCCCCCCAACTATGGGAGCGGAGGCGAAAGTCCGCAGGGAAAAGGGACTCTGTTGGAGTTCAATAGGGATATGGACCAGATATTCCCACCTGTCTCCAAACTTGATCCTGAACCAGAGAAGATGACTCCGAGGCAGGATCTGTGCAGCGGATCTCAGAGTAGGAAGGCTGCCACCAAGCAGAGACTGATGCACAGCTTTGGTCTGGATCTGAACAGCAACATGTTCTCAAATGAAAACGGAGGGGAGCAGAGCTCAGCTCCACTCGAGGAGGGGAACAAAGGGCAAAGTGGAGATGAGGAGTTCAGGGCTGGAGATCAACCTGAAATCAAATATCACACTAGGACAGGTGACGCACAGCAAGATTCACCTGCAGAGACCCATCTTTACAATGCAGGTGCGTAATTCACTGAGACCAAGTGTTAACACAGAAGTGACCTTGTCCTGTTTGTACTGACCTTTAATCTTTCAGGTAATGAAGAAAAACCAGAGCAGCAACACTTTGAAATTCAACCCATGCGCGATGCCTTCTACACAAAGTTATGTAACCACTGGATTGCCCTCATTGGGGTAAAACACATCAACACATGCAGCTAATTACAGTTTTCCTGTTCTCATAATCTGTTTTCAAATGACTTTACAATTAATGATTAATCTGAACATTTTCTTTTGCAGGCAATGAGTTCCATATTGATAATGTTTATCATTCAGTGGGCTTATGCTTTAGCCAACATCCTGGTTGCATTGCTGCTCTTCTTCTACATTGGGAAAACAAGTCCTGGTTTACCTACAGGTAATGTCTGTAAGCTCATTTATCTGTGTGTGACTTTGTGACGCTAGTCTGTATGTATGTGGCATGACTGGTTAAGACATGGAACCAGCCTGAACAAAATTAATATTTTTATTTCAGTGGTAATCTTGTATAGAAATCTATCGAGACTTCAGTCTTTAATTTGAGAGCACTTTTTCGTTGAACGGGGAAACTGAAGGTCATATTTTAGAAGTTCCTATAAACTCTGTATAAATTAAAATAATATGTCTTGATTACATTTAAGTCAAAGAATACAGAAAGATATTTTTTAACCATATGATTCTTTTTTCCATATCAAACAAATGTACATCATTTAGACTTGCCTAAAATCAGAAATTATGATATCGCAATTAAAGTTAATTGTTTTTAAAATGTTTTTCACTAAGGGTGTCGACAGATTTAGCCATTGGGATTTCAAATGAGTCCTTTTGTTTCCTTTAATGTGTATATTTTACTTATGAGTATAAAAAGGTCAGTTATTGATATGTTGCTTAAAATTAAAACATTTTGTAATGTTCAAATCTCATATACTTAACTTGAGGGAAAACTGGATGCATTTAAAATGGCTCCTCCATGTTCAGTTAATATTTATCTATAGTAACAGCCTCTGTTTTTAGGCTTCCCTTGCAGTCTCTCCCTACAGCAGCTTTGCAGCTGTTGTGGCTTAGGATTTCTCCAAAAGCTGTATCTGTGCAGTGCAACACGTGTTGGCTAACTGACTCCACACATTTTCAAGCTCCGGTGTCAAGATTTGTCTCACAGGTGGATGATGAAAAATCTGCTCGTCTCGGAGATGTGACTGCAGTTTTCTGAAACACTTTGAAGTTCAGTAAAATCTTATAACTGCGGTCCAAAAAGTTATTTCCCTCAAGGCAAAGTTGAACCATTCCTACTTTGATTTATTTGCAGGTATTGCAGCTCAGTTCAGCTTTTTCAGGTGGCTGAAGTCAATTCTTGGCAACCTGTGCAGGTATTGTATGGTTTTACTGTTGACTTTCAAATGTTTATTTCAAATGATTATTTGAAGAAAAAGAGATAGAGGGGAACTCTCATGGAAGGACAAAATTTGGGAGGTCAAAACAGACTGGGAGAAGAATATCTGTGAGTGAGTTCAAAGTATCCAGATAGGTGAAGAGGGATGTCCAGAACTGACTTCTTTGTTGCAATGAGAGGGCAGCTCATTGCTGCCTAACGGACTGAAAGAAGTAACCACAAACTACTATTTAAAGTTACCCATATTTACAGTCAGAGCATTAATTAAAAAATGTTAAAACTACCGGAGCTGTGACAAACAAGGGTTGACAAGAGACCCAAGTTTATTTTCCAGCTCCCTCAGGGAGAAGGATGGTAAAAATCTCAAAACCTCACTGTGGGAGGACCACAGCAAAGACTGAGGTCTCGGGCTTAGCGTGTCTCTAAATAACAGCTTATTTTGTGGCATTTTAAACATCTGTACAGAGAGTGTAAGAGGGAGCAGTATTTCAGAGAATGTTAATTCACACTTAAGATGTCAGTGAATTTAGTTATTCCTTTCTTCAAAACATTTTTCAAGTTTTAAATTCTCACTTTCCTATCTTCCAGGAAGAGAGGATCTCCCCGGGATGAGATGGTGGTGACGCCGTCTCTCTCCGGAATCGGCCTCCAAACCAAGCAACTGACTGAGGACAATACTGACTTTTCCTCTCGCCACCGCTTTCACCAATCTTGGTTCATCGAAGCCGACGCAATGGTGCAACCACCGTACCAGTGACACACTTGAACTCTGACTTAGTTCTATGTCATGACTGAAAACCTCAAACCACAAAGTGTGCCTCGTGCTGCTGCATTTTGCATGTTTCCTATGTAGCAAAGACTTTAAGTGCCTCAGGTCATTTTTGATTAGTGTTGAAAGAACAGCTCAGCTTTTCTTAGAATTGCACAAAAGGTGAAGGAGTAAAATATATCTAGGTGCTCAAAGTCACATTTATTCATTTGTTTTCAAATTAAGTTTACATAGACATTTATTTTTGTTCAAAATTGTGTTGTTTGATATGCCCAACATAATGTTTTGTGACGTTACAATAAATGTGTATGATTTACACTCATATTCAGATCATTCACAGCAAGATGCATTTTATTTTGAAAAGCCATGTTTTTTCACTCAAAGAGCACAAAAATCGTATTATATTCAACCTGCTTCTTCACAAAAATCAAGTTTGAAACAAAAATATCTTGGGGCACATTGATTATTTTGTAAAGTTTAGACAAAAAACAAAATACAAATACCAACCACAAGCTTCTGCTTACATATTATGAACACACACACATGAACATATTATGCTTTATGATGATATTCCACTTGTTTGCTCAGGTTGCATGATGCGGTTGAGGTAGATCTTGAGCTGCAGTGCTGGCAGAGGTATATTATGCCACCTCTTCCTTCTTCCTGTCATATTTAGTCTCAACAGCAGCCACATGATGATCTGTGAGCACGATAATACCTTATTACATGTCATCTTGAGAGTAAATATTTGGTTCCTGTTGTTTTGAGATTTTTGGCTGCTTGTTGTCCCAGCTTGCTTTGACGGTAGCGTTGCTGCAGCTGAGGCGCCATCTGTACCCGATGCGTCGGTTTGCACACCTTTAAACCACAGGATGTTTTGGCTCAGTGTTGTCAGATGAGATAACTGCTGTTTTTTATACTTTAAAAGATAGTGTTATTTGGAAGTCTTTTTACGCCACCTATGTTTTTGACCATTTACCCAGTAAGACCTGATATAATGTCAGAAATGCGTCACCATTACGTTTGTGACCACTTGGAAATGTTTGTCATTCTTGTTTAGGTCTTTATTAATCTGTTCTTGATCAGAATCGAGAACAGATTCTTGAGAATCTGAATTTGTTACATTTTGTCGCGTTACAACCACACAATTCAATGTGTTTTATTAGGACCAACACAAAGTTAAGAGGAAAGAAAATGATGGAACCTTTTATTAGTTTTGCAAATCAAAATTTCAACAGGGTTTGCATTCAGCAGCTCTGAGGCAGTACTTTGTAGAACCACCTTTTGCTACAATTACAGCTTTTGGGGGCATGTCTCTACCAGCTTTGCTCATTTGGGATCTAAAAAGTAGCTCAAACTTGGTCAGACTGGATATACAGTCTTTCCGAAGGCTGTCAGTTGAATTTACATATGAACTTTGTAATATTCTAACACGTTAATATGCTTTGTTATAGGCGGCAATATTGCAGATCTGGTTGTTAGAGGCGGACTGTTCCAACACATAATGGTGTAATTCAAATATTGAAACCGAGATTGTATGTTTAGGCCTGTGTCCAGCAAGAGTATTTATAAATCAAATAAAATAGAAATTTTTTACACCAAGTAAATCCCAGAAATTAGTTCTTTTTAATGAATACTTTTTTTAGTTTAGCCTTATTACCCATAAAATGATCATGGAGCTTGGGGGTAAATAAGCAGGGCTTTGTGCTTTCAAATGAGTAGGCACCCTCAAATGGCTGTCATGGGAAGTTCAAAGATTTTTCAAACATGCATGAAAGAATTAAAACACTCCAGGTATGAGGGGATAACATTATATCATGATACAAAGCTAAAAAAAAAGTTGATTTTACATAACATCCCTCAACACATTTTGATCTTGGCCCTCAACCTTCAGATCCAACTTATCTGGTTTTGTGCTAAAAGCGGATGCCAAGGCTGCTATGTCAGTAAGATGTTCACTGCTTATAATGTCTTAATATAACCTCACTTCAGATATCATGAACTCATGATGCTTTCATTTTTCCCCCCACATTTTGTCTTCAATATAACTATTCAAACACTGTTAAACTCTAAAGTGTAAACCTAAAGCGCTCACTTTCATCACTTATTAGGAATCATTCGAGGGTATTACTTCTGACACCTGCAGGCAGCTCAGTAATCAGACTTGAATCTGTTGGTGTGTATGTGGAGGAAGAGGAGGAGGAGGAGGAGCCCGGGCTCCTCCACCGTGATAACAGGCTGCAGCTTCGGCTCTGTTATCTTCCGCTCCCCGCCAGCAGAACTACGGATCTCCTCCGGACCTCCAGCAGGAGTCACACGTTTCCCATCTAAACTTTCTCCAACAACAGGAGCGCTCGTCCCATGGTGTCCCCGGTGGAGGACTCCCGGGCATCCACTCGTTTTGGCGGAATCGATTTGCGGCCGCTACTTCGGGGGTCTTTCAAAAAAAAAAAAAAGTCATGGAAACGTGGTTTTTGAATCAAGTCCTCCTCTGCTCTCTGTCGGTGCTGGGTCTGCCGGGGCCCCTCTGGGCAGGGACCCCCGGCTACAACAGCACGAATTCGGTAACGGACGGGTTGTATTATTCAGCGGGCACAGATGAACCCAGCAACACCGAAAACGGTGGGACTTCAACTTCATATTCCAGCGAGAGTTTATCACCATCACAGAGGGACCTCCTGCTCACACACACGGCTGGAACCGACGCTGCTACCGCGGGGCACCTCGGTAAGATCACAGAACGAGAGTCCGGCAGATAATAGAAAGTTTTTTATGCAAAAGTGTTAAACCATATCTCCTAATGTAGCTTTTAATTTGTGATGCAAAAGTGATCAACAGCTTCAGGATACAGCATGGGAGCGTGTTGCTTTCAGACTGAACCACTCTAAACACGTGATAAATGGTAGTTATCCTGTTGTAGCAATGAGGTCGTTTCAGAGCTAAATAAATAAAAACGGAGCCAATACATTTTCTTGTCCTCACGCTGTTTTTGAAAGAGTGTTTTTAAATTCCGAATGAAATTAAATTTAAAGCTGTCTTTTATGCAGAAAACGGAACTAAAACCGTAAATGATGAATAATGAGCGAATAATGATAGCATTTGTCTAAGCTGGATCCGGTTCTATTTGTGTTGTCCACAAAGAAACAGAAATCAAAAACTGATTAAGTGGTCCTCAAATTGCTCCTATTTATTATTATTTTTTACGTCTCTCACTAAATAAAAACTTTTAGAAGTCATATCAAAAATGAAGTCGCCATTTTTTTTTTTTTTTTTTGTCGTATAGCTTGTAAGTCTAATGGTAAATAATAGGTAAATTAACCACATTGTTTTAATAAGAAATTTAACAAAAAAAGAAATGTGGTTAGAATTTAGCTAAAGATGTTCGTTCAGTCACCTGGTGGTGTCCAACAGAATGGTGTGCCTGATATGTCTCTGTGTAGATTATTAAATAAATGAAAAGGGTTTAAGTTTTTTACATTCTTTAATCAGTGTAGCAGCAAATCTGAAGTCAAACTTGCTATCAAGCTGAGGGTCTTCACCCTCATTTAATTAGTTAAGTGGCCATTTACTTGTTAAACCTACATAACTTGGGTTCGGTACCAATATGAGCTGAAAGGTCACTCAGAGTATCATCCCGTTACCCCAAAACTGCATGTAACATATATTACATGAATGCTATTATGTTTTGCCAATGCACTCAGAAGTATGTTTTGAAGTAAAATGTATGCAAACTGTTGAACCCTATTATTAGTTAAATGCAGGAAATTTGTTTTGCATTTAACTAATAAAGTATCTGTTTATGCAAGTAGTCCCTTTCAGGTACTGTAAGTGAACTTGATGAAGTTCTTCCAATACAAAGAAAATGCAGACAGAGCTGAAACTCAATTATGACATCATGAATATGCCGAGCAGCATCCTCAGATGACTCCACTCTGGGCAGCATACTCTAATTCCCTGTAGTTTATGTACTCTGTCAATTGGCAGAGACAAGACTCGCACAAGAACATATTCCTGAAGAGTTTTTGCTTTTATACATGCAGAAGATGTAGTCATATGATAATTTAAAAATATATTTATTTATTTTGCTTTTGAGGGAATTGGGGACAAATTTCCTGCACACAAACCATTGGGCATTTTATTCTATCATCTAGCTCACAGTTAGTTTTCAGACTAATAAAACAAATATGGGATACTGTCTCAGATCCTTCTACTTTCTACAAAACTTTCTGCTACTATATTTAATGCAAGATAGATTATTATGCCTTAATTCAATCTTGGAAAGCCAGTTATCAAGGTTTTGTTAACTTTTGGTGAATTGATTCAAAAACATTTTAGTTAAATGAAGGCACACTTCAAACACTCTGCTTCCTGTGTGACACCACTGGAAAATCAAAAGAAATTGGCCATGATGTCAGGAGAAATTTCTGAACCTCCATGACTGAAGATAGCAGTTTTATCTGTTCAAGACCTTATGTGCAAGAAAAGAACTAAAGAAGGTGTTTAAAGAGTGTAGCTGAGTGAAAGTCCTCTCAACGAGAAAGGCCTGTGTGGAGGCCTGGTTCAAGTAGAACTGAAGTGTTTGGACATAATCACCATTGTGAAATTTGGAGGAAACAAGATCCCATCTGTGAAATATGGGGTTGGTGACATTATAGTGTCATTTTGTACAAGAGGTATTGTTGCACATTCAAAATGGCTGCTACCACAAGAATATACAGTTTGTGGATCAATATCAAAGCAACATCTCAAGATATCAACCAGATAGTTAAAGTTTGAGCACAAATGGGTCTCACAAATGGATAGTAACCCAAATCATAACAGCAACAAACCTTTTTTATATTTATTTTTTCTTTTGACTAAGGCCTTGTTTCTTTGGAAAGTTAGTTTTTTTGCCTTTTTTTTTCTGAGTAGAGCTCAAAAGACATGTGAGTGACACAGTCGACAACCGAGTCGAGTCAATTTTTGTCAGGAGCAATTGACCAAACATCCAGCAAATTATTGTTTGCAGCATGTGCAAGGGTACACAAAATAGTTGATCCAAGTCTTTAGTAGTAAGATATCTATAAACTTCTGACTTTGAGTAACGTTTAAAAAATAAAATCACCAAAAATGTATTTTTCTCATTATTCTCTAAATAAAAATAAGTTTGGCAAACCTAAAATAAAATAGGTCAATTTTAGTCTCATTTAAGATTAGACATTGTCAAAATCTATATTAAATATTGCAGGAATTCCTAATATAGTCCAGCTTGGTATTAAAATGATCTCCCTGATTGTGCAGCAAAAATAGTGCTGAAATCTGGATGCCTTTCTTATTTAATGATGTATGTTTATTTTGGGTAATATTTCTTCATAGGCTAAACGCATTGATGTCTTTTTACGGCAATTTTTATTGTTATGTATGCTCTTTGAGGCCGGGTAATCAGGATGATGTGTTTCTAGTTTTATTTGGCCTGTGTGGGTTTGGCGAGATATTTCAGACATTCCCACCAACACCCTCTTTGATTCATGCAGTCACACTCGGTCCAAGTGGGAGCCGTCCCAAAACGTTTCATAACACTGAAGCCCTCACTCTGAGCTGCGCTTGAAAGCATGGATGCTGCAAGGAAGGAGAAGACTACAATGACTAACACAGAGCCTCAAGGTCATGGTCATATTGCAGCTGACCATCAACATTTGCAGCTTTCTGGTCACAGCTGAACCACCGGGCAACAAAATGTATGCACAATTTAGATTCACTTGTTTATTCACAGCACTTTTAATAATTTGTCACTAAGGAAGACGGACATGTTGAACCAGAGAGAACGGTTCCGGAAGCACGTCAGATGTGAAGACACAACACTGACAACTGTGTTAACAGCGAAGAGATAAACAGCAGAGTGATCTGGGAGTGTCCATCACTTTCTGCCAGCACCACGTTCCAGTCTTAGTTTTGTTTCCCAGAATGGATCCAGAGAGAGACAAAAAAAAAAATGAATTATTGAGAGTGACACATGCAGAGGGAAAAACAGTCTGATGACCCCTTTTCTCATCCCCGTAGCTTCCCACCAGACAGGCAGTTCTGCTGCTGAATCCACCTTTTATATAAGTTTTGTATGGGAGCCGTTTGTGGCACCGTCGCTAACCCCTTTACTCAGTCCTGGAGGGAGACCAGATAAAAGGCTGTCAGACCACACAAGACCAGAGAGATAAGCAGAGAAAGAAATCTCACTCGCGCCAGGCCACTAACTGTGTTTAGTTGTTACCCCAAGGGGTAATTATATTGGAAAAGCCTGTATTAGATTAATCTTTTTTTGCAGTAGCACAATCTCATACTCAAGAATTTGATGCAGTTTTCTTAAGTGACCCTTTCCAGCCATTTCGTCTTCCTTGGTTTGGTTCAGTTTATTTATATAGCACAAATGTGCAACAAATATTATCTCAAAGTGAGTTTAGGCAAGTAGTCATTTTCACACAGCCAATTTATGGGAGGTAAATCCTAAAACAAATAAAAATGTGTTTATTTCATAGGGATTGTTGAGGTATACCACTAATCATAGTAAAAATAAAGGCTGGAATATGATGCAGCAATAAAAGATTCATTTATTTTGAGGGTTGCTACATGTCTTTAACACGGGTGCCAATAATTGTGGAGCATTTGGCGGACAATGGAAAGTAGTTGGTAAACGTCAGAACAGATAAATAAAATGCTAATTGACATGTAGGTCATATGAGTTGTTAAGGTTCCACATTTACTGTATTATTTCAGCTGGAAAAAATTACATCTCTAACCAAAATGTAATTTACAGCTCATCTTGTGTTCTGAACAAAGTAATGAATTAACTGAATGTCAACCCCATAATGCTCTGCGGGTAATACTAAGAGTCATGTAATTTAAATACAACATGGAACAATGTTTCTAGGTGGGGACCTTTGCTGCATACCATTCCTCTTCATGCCGCCCTTGATTCTCAACTGTCAACTTCAAAATGCCACAAAAATGTCCCCAAATCAGCAATGGCGTCCTTGTCGTCACATTCTTTTCGTTTCTGGTTGTGTTCGGGGAGTTTATATGTGACCAATCCATTTTTAACCAGCCTAAAAGAGACCTTTGAACAATGAAAACACTCCCAGATCCATGCTTTGCCGGTTTCTGCCAATCGCCCTGTGCTCACTCAGCTTTAGGAAGGAAATGGCAGATTCCCAGCAGAGACAGTCACTTCCATATTTAGGACTTCAAGCCATTGTTAGGAGTAGACAAACTGGCTGCCAGTTGTTCTCCACCCAAAATTTACTGCCCATACAAAACACTTTGTTCACCCTGACAGCATCTTCTCGCTGTCTGCTCCTTCCACAGGTCCCAGGCTTCCTGGTGAGCGCCCTCTATTGGGCACTATTAAATGGCTGCGAAACCAAAATTTCAAGGATTTGACTAAATCATGACAGCATTTCTATGAATTTGTTTTAGTGAATTCAGGTTTCTTTGAAAAATCTGGAGTGTAATGTATTTTAGAAGTTTGACTAATAATGTTAAAAAAAAAAAGAAAAATGTATTAGGAAAAATTAATTACTCAGATTATCAAACCTGGTGCAGCTTAGTCTTTACAAGTTTATGTCTTATTGTTTCAGAAAGCACACAATGAGAAAATTAATCTTTAGCTTTTTCTTTTTTTTTTTTTCTGTATTTGCAGACACAGAGCAGACAGAAGCCTTCACAGAAAAAAGCAGCAGGTTTCCTGAGGCCACAAATCTGTCCACAAAGCCACTTACCACCTCCTTTATAACTACCACTGAGTTCAGTAGTATCAGCAGCAGCAGCAGTAGTAGTAGTACTAGTAGTGGTAGCAGCAGCAGCAGTAGTAGTAGTACTAGTAGTGGTAGCAGCAGCAGTAGTAGTAGTACTAGTAGTGGTAGCAGCAGCAGTAGTAGTAGTAGTAGTAGTACTAGTAGTGGTAGTAGCAGCAGCAGTAATAATAGTAGTAACATCAGCAGCAGTAGTACTCGTAGCAGTAGCATTGTCAGTAGTAGCAGTGGCTTTACTAACACAAACCAGATGCCAGTAATCTCCCACTCTGTGTCCATGGAGGACCAACCCTGGCTGTCTCCTGAGGATGAAACCATGTCCCAGGACAGTCCGGATACGACGCTCCGTTTGGGGGACGCTACGTCTTCGGTGTCACAGACCGGCACACTCACCGGCAGAACCTACACAACAACTGTAAGCCGTGCTGGGGAAAGAACCCTGCTCTCTGTTACCTCCTCTAACAACAGCACCTCATCGGCATTTACGGAGGACTCGAGCTCCCGTCAGCCTCCGTCCACCTGGGGTGTCCCTCCCAGGCCTGTGGAAACCGAGGGTTATACTCAAAGCGCCCCGTCTACAAGGACTGATGGGAGAGAAACTACAGACCAGAGAGTGACTGGGAGTTTTTCTGAAACTAATGGTCCAGCAGTGGCCAGCGGAACCCCGGGTTTAACCGGACAACCTAACGCCACAAAGCATCAGCTTTCTTTAACATCTCAGGAGATATCTAACTCAACTCCACCTCTCAGGGTGACAGAGCCCAGCACTGATCAGTCAGACGCACCTGTTTCCTCCACCCCTCCTTTCACTTCACACTCAGAGGGTCCAATAAATGCCTCTGGGACGGATCAGGATTCTGGCAGCAGTGCTGGATTGTCCACAGAGATGACCACTGGAGCCCAGAGCCCCAACACTCAGAACCAGGAAGGCACAGAAGGCCTTTCACCCCAAACCAGTGAGGATAGCGTGGGTTCAGGTTTGACATCAGTGCCCTCAACAATCAGCAGTTCTTCTGAAGTGGATGAGACTCAGACAAACGTGCCAAGGACGGTTACCGGGGTCTTCCTCACTCCTACACCAGTCACTGCCACCGAGAGGTAAAAATAAAAATAAAAAATTACCAGTTGGTTCTCACAGAAGCTAATCAATTTCAGTTAGCATTTGCGCCCCCTGCTGGTGGTAGAAAAACAGTAGTGGATAATAGTAAAGTGGAAGGAAATGATGCATGGTGTACACATTATTTCAGATGAAAAAAAAAATTAAAAGTTTTCATTTGTATTCAGGCCTCTCAGTTACCTTCAAAAAAATAATCTAATATGTAAACCGGTCACCTTCAAAAATAATCTAATATGTAAAAGGAGTCCGATTGTGTCAAATTTAATCTCTGTATAAATAAAGCTGGTCTTTGAAGGCCTCAGAGGTTTCTTAGAGCACATCAGTGAAGAAAAGATTAAGGGCTACAAGTATTTTTTAGCAAGATACTGCACATATTTAAAATTTTGTTAATTCAGAAACAAAACCACTTTTGAGATTTAATCAACATTTTCTTCATTTTAACAGACCACAGACAACAGAAGAAAACACCTTTAAGTCAACTGCTTTTACCACCAATAGCATGGACTCCACTGTTCCTTCCCTACCAGCAACATCAGCAGCAGTGCTGAGCAGCAGCTCTAGTAGCTATACTACAGAATCCATTACAGAGACCACCGTCCCATCCACTTCACCTTTCTCCACAGCCCCCACCCTGACCCTGCAGACCTCTGCGGCACTCCCGGCAGTCCAAACGCAGAGGCCTTCAACTAAGATGGTCATTCCTACAAAAGCTACAACCACGCAGGCAGAAACAAGCACCGGGACCCAAAGACTCACCACAACGCAAAGTCAGTACAGCAAAACCACCCACAGTCACAGCACTCCTGCCAGGACTACAGAGGTTGTACACACCACCAAGAAACAGACGGACGGAGGGGCAACAGAGCTGGAAGTGACGACGGTGCCCACCCCGGTCCAAACTGCCAGACTGCCACAAAGTGAGTTACTGACCTAATTTACGCTCACACTTTGATGTTATTAGGTTCACTGATGTGACCTTTGCACAGCATGTTCTTATCCTCCCTGACTGAAAGAAAAATCAGGTCTTGTATGTCATAGAGGGTAACGTTAAAAGTACAAATGTTTCACACATATATATATATGACAGCTGAACAGCTTAGATTTTTTTGTAATTGTAGAAAACTGATTATAGGTTAAATATTCCTATTCCTATTAAATAATCATCATGCATTTGAGTTTGATAGATGACAAATATTGTAAATGCACGACAAAATGACTAAAACATTTAAAAAAAATGTTTTTTCATAAACTGAAGCTAAGTTGTTAAATTTTCTGATTAATTGTCGATTTTAACTCTTAAGGTTAAAGTGATCAATTTTTCATAAATTCAGGTTCATCTTTGTAGGTTTTTAGCGACGTCCTGTGGTGAAAGCACGTATTGCAGCCAGTTTGCCTTACATCCTAACTGAAACAGCAGACCTATTACATCTGAAAAGAAAAATTAGAAAGCTGCTACATTTCATTTATTATAAATGCATTTTAGAAGAAACATCCTAAAAATAGGACTGGCATCCTTTGTGCACATAGAGAGTTATGCTGTACTATGCCTTACAGCATAAAAAAAGATTTGATGTAAAAGGAAAGAAAAGAAGAGAAACGAAAAGAAAAGAATGTTTTGATGCCAATATGCTTTCTGACCTCCCTGACTGCCAGGAAATCCCTGCCTGTCGAACCCTTGCATGAACGGAGGGATGTGTGTGAGCTATAAGGGACCAGAGTTCATCTGTCAGTGTCAGAAGGCCTGGACAGGACCCACCTGCGACCAAGGTGATGTCATGTTTACACGATCACAACAAATTTGCAGAGTACGAAGAACATGACTGATATTTACAGGTCAAAAAGAGTTCCTCTTATATTGTATTTTTTTTTTTTTGCACCTACTGTGTTCAGATATGGATGAGTGTAAGCAGAACCCCTGCCCGACTGGCTCCAAGTGCTTAAACTCAAACGGCTCCTTCAACTGTGAATGTCCACTCGGCTATCATCTTGAGGATGGACGGACGTGCACCAGAGGTGATCCTGAAACACAAATCAGTCCACTTTATGGTTTTGTTGACGTTGTTCCAGCTTGCTCACTGCAGGCTTTTCTTTTTTCCTTCTATAGTAAAGACATTTCTGGGAACTTTCAGTTTTAACAGACATGATCATTTCAAAAACCTGGCCATGTATGAGAGAGAGATCATACAGCTGGTAAGTCTCGCTCTACAATGCAAAAATAATGTGGCAAAATATAAAATACTGAGGTAAATACAATATACAAGGCTATACATAGTTTTGCAAGACACTTTAACGTGGATCATCACTGCTTATATAGTTAATACTTAATGTATCTCATTCAGCTCAACGTGTCACTGTCGGTCCTCCGAGGTTATAGTCGCTCAACACTAAGGAGCAAGTAAGTCTGCAGCACACTTCAACTTTTACATACATATTCTGTTGATGATGCTTATTTTAAAATACTTGAATTTGCTAAAAAAAAAAAAGAAAAAGTACAACAAATAAAACAGTGCAATTGTTCCCCATAGAGAGCAGGGCGGGACTCGTATCTTGGCTGTCAACATGTTTTCCATCTCCACTGATGTGACGACAACTGAAGTGTACAACAGCATCCAGATGTCTCTGAGCAACTGCAGCTCGTCGTTGACCCACTGCAGAATGGTCCTGCAGCATCAGCTCTCCTACCACAGTGAGTTGATTAGCATGAACATCACCATCATCAAGATCAGTAAGCTGCTTTACTTTCTTCTCTTTCTTTCTGGGATGTCTTGGAAGGTTTACTTTGGGCAGTTGATTTATATATATATATATATATATATATATATATATATATATATATATATATATACACATACTGCTCAAAAAAATAAAGGGAACACTCAAATAACACATCCTAGATCTGAATGAATGAAATATTCTCATTGAATACTTTGTTCTGTACAAAGTTGAATGTGCTGACAACAAAATCACACAAAAATCATCAATGGAAATCAAATTTATTAACCTTATTAGGCCTGGATTTGGAGCCACACACAAAATTAAAGTGAAATGTTCCCTTTATTTTTTTGAGCAGTATATATATACACATACATATACACATACATATACATATAAATAGCCGCCAGGGGGCAGAGTTTATCCAAAAACATTTACCAGTCTCAACAGATAGCATTCAGGCCACTGTCTTGGTGGAGAATCACAGATTATCTGAATTAGAAAAACATCACTTCCAACATTCTCCGTTACAGATATAAACGATTTAGACATAAACTTTTAATTTAATATTGACAATGACTCTTGATTGTGTTCCAGTGGAGAGCTTATGTGAAGCTCAGAAGACCCAGTGTGATGCCGAGCGCTCAACCTGCACTGACAGCAGTGGCACGGCTTACTGCCAGTGTCTCCAGGGATATTACAAACACAACCCAGAAGACTTATCCTGCCTAGGTAAGCTCTCTTCCTCATTATAGAATAATGACAGATAAATAAATTGCTCACTTGAAGAAGAAGAACAACAGAATATTTAGTTTGATTTGTTTAAATGATTAAAAATAATGCCAATTTTGTCTTATTTCAGAATGCAGGGATGGATACAAGCTGGAAAATGGCACATGTGTCGCGTGAGTCAAACTTTGTTTATTTGTGCTGTCAAACCAGTAAAATGTAATGTTTAAAGTTCTAAAGTAGTTTTTGTTAACTTTAATTTGTTTGCTTTTCAGGTGCACTTTTGGATTTGGGGGCTTCAATTGTGCCAATTGTAAGTAGATCTACCTGACCAATAATGTTCAGTCTATTTCTAACAAATTCATGTGTTATTGGTATTATTTTTTTGATAATTGCAAATCTCTTTCTTATTTTAACGCTACAGTTTATAAGCTGATTGCAGTTGTGGTGGCACCTGCAGGAGGCGCTCTCCTCCTCATCCTCATCATTGCTCTAATTGTCACTTGCTGCAAGTAAGATGGCTCTCCTTGTCAGAGAATCTAAAAAAAATATATATATAAGTATATTTGTATATAAATCTAAATATAATTTAATTAGTTTTATCTGGCTAATGTTTGTGTTTTCTGTAAGTTTCACTTTTAAAAATGTCAACCTTTCAGGAAAGACAAAAATGACATCAATAAAATCATCTTCAAGAGTGGAGACATGCAGATGTCGCCATATGCAGACTTCCCCAAAAATAACCGGATATCCATGGAGTGGGGCAGAGAGACCATTGAGATGCAGGAAAATGGCAGCACAAAAAATTTGCTGCAGATGACTGACATTTACTATTCTGTAAGTAGATTTTTTTTGTGTGTTCATTTTACAATATTAAAACCTTTCCTGGGGCCAACAAGGTTTCAAGGTTCAAGAAGAAGTATGGGAATGTAGTCTAAGCTGAGAAGAACATGTAACACTATACCTTAGAAAAAAAATCTAACATTTCAGGAAAACAGGGAGAAATGTTCAAATGAGTAAAACTCCAGTTTCTGAGTCAGCTACGACACAGAGAGTCGCACATCATTATCACACAGACTGATTAGCACACAAAAAAAATCCTGAAGAAGAGGTCAACATTATCGATAGGCAATTTTTTCACCCCATCTCTTAGTTGTTTTGTTTGTTTTTTTGTTTTTTTTGAGGCACATTCACTTCTTTGGTACAGCTGATAATTTCAACAAGATCAAATATTTAA
Organism: Poecilia formosa; assembly: GCF_000485575.1. Lineage (NCBI taxonomy): Eukaryota > Metazoa > Chordata > Actinopteri > Cyprinodontiformes > Poeciliidae > Poecilia > Poecilia formosa. The sequence continues at coordinate 540,662 of NW_006800023.1, read as the reverse complement.
AGTATTTTCTGCATTGTTTCCCCACAGCCTGCTTTGCGTAATTCCGACCTGGAGAGAAATGGCCTGTATCCGTTCACGGGTCTGCCAGGCTCGCGCCACTCATGCATTTACCCAGCCCAGTTGAACCCTTCTTTCATAAGCGATGATTCTCGGAGAAGAGACTACTTCTGAATGTCTTGCTCTGGACCCACACACATCCGCTGACTCCTACTGTACTGCATCATGATTTTTTTTATCGTCGCCACGGGAAGGTTTATGAGTAAAGTCGTCTGGCTGTCTGAAATCAGAGTTCAACACAGAAACCAGTGAGCTTCTGTGTGTGGTGCATTTTAAACACGACTATTTTGCAATTTAAATCCTATTCCCTGTGACCATTTCAGTGTTTTTACATGTTTTGAATCATTTAGCTCAACTTCTACAGGCCTCTGTAAATGGAGCGATTCATCCATTGTTTTAATGCAAAGGTGAATGGTCCATTACAGTTTGTGTTTTGTCTGCCTCTCGTGTTCAGTTATTGCTGCACTGCACTGATACACAGTGAAACCTAAAACCATTCTCCTTTATAAGATTTTAAAAAGGTGAAACAGACATCAGCAAAATGGTCCAAAAACATCTAAAAATACCAATGATGCAGCACCTGAAATACAAGTCCACAACACTGCTGTAATAAGAAATCTGTTTTTATAAGTCTTGAAAAAAATATGGAGCTTAACAAATAACTAAAAAAATGTCCAAAGGTTGGATCTACACTGACTGAATAATGATTTTGTAACCTGATGCTAGCTGTTATTTATTCCAAGTATGCCCAAGTTGTCCACATGTAGCACAATGGTTATCTCAATCATACATACTGACTGACTTCAAAGGGATAAACCTGTGGCTTTACGTGTGTGAATGTGTTTGCGTGTGCGCACAGAAATGAGGGTAATGTGTGTGTACGTGTTTGTGTGCGTGTGTGGGTTGGTGGGTGCAAAATAATAATTACCAGAAAATATTATAACTCTCCATAAGTGTTTGAATGTAAAGATGTATCATAATTTGCTGTTGCTGATATGGATTATTATTTTTTATGAGTGTTTTCCTGCTGGTTTTGTGTGTTTATATGGTGTGTTGATTCTGGCGTTTTAGTCGGAAGTGTTTATTTAAATAAAAAAATACCAAAATGATTTTTTTTTTTGCCTGCAATTTATTCCTGATTTTAATTAATTAAAACACTTGGAAAAACAATTTTCTCAATTCACATATATTTGATACATGAGACAACGGAGCCTGAGGATGTTATAGGAGCAGAATAATTATTAATGACAAGAGAAAAGTATTTTCATTTGAAGTGGGAGACATTAGTATTAAGTTCTTTTTTTTTACATAAAACATCTACATTTGTCTATACATGACATACAGAGAAGTGAAACATCAAGGATGAGAACAATGATGCGTATATAGTGATGAACACATTCAAGACGACCTTTTTCACAGGTAATTTCAAACTGATGAGAATAATTTTCATAATCCGTTTGCATAATATGTAAATATGTTCAAATTGTTCCATTGCACATCTGATGTCATTGTCTAGTCGATAAGAGCGGGTCTCTTCACAGAGAAGACAGGAAAACCTACACATAAAAATAGAAGAAACACATCACCAAAGAGAAGAACTACCTAACCTGGGCCCTGGTCAATGGGCCTGTCGGCGTAATCAACTTCATAATTAATGCATTTTACATCTTCTGCATCGTGTGTCCGCACTGCAGAGAAAGGATCAAGCAACCTCTGAAGATACTTCTGGGCTCTTTGGTTGTCAGCACCATTGTTTATTTATTAACAGTTTTTAAGATGTTTTTATCTGAGAAAACTGCTGACAGGATCACTGAAGTATACCTTGTGATCGCACTTGGCTGTTTGTCCAGCAGCGTTTCCTCCTCTGTCTGGCTGAACTTCTTCTATTACACTCAGATTGTTCCTGCACATAGAGCCATCTTCATCTGGTTTAAGAAGAACATCAAACCAATCATCTTCTGCATTTTGCTTTTAGAAAACATTTATGGTTGACTGGATTTAGTCTTGGTCATTATGGCTCCCTATTCTACTGGATCTGAACTCAACATGACTTCTCCGGTGAAACAGGCACCCGTCTCCATACTGGTGGAAGAGTTGCTGAACCAGACTGTGGATATATATGCTATTATGGTTATCATAAAGAAGGGTCATTTTTATCTCTCTTTTGTTGTGATGATGACATCTAGTTGTATCACTGTAGTCTATCTAGGAATGCACATTCGGCGTAGGGTTATAAATGGACAGTCCCTTTCCAGTGCTCGGCTCAGTAGCCAGTTGAGAGTCACCATCACTGGCGTCATTCAGGGTCTCCTGTATTTTTCCTATGCTGTCTGGCACGAGTACATTTTTACGTCTCAGCAAAATCTGTCTGCTTTCATAAGTTCTTATGTACGATCAACAGTGGTCAGTTTCTACATGTTGGGCACCACATTTAACCTGGGAGCGGGTCAGTCTGTGTTCAGGCAGCAGATATGTGGAGCAGAGCAGGTCGGTGGTTTAACAGCTGGCAGCAGAAATAAAATATACATGACCTGCAGAAAAATTGGATATTTATGCCTGTTTTTTTTTTCTCTGCAAAAATATTTTATTGCTTAATGTACTTTTAGTTATTTTTATTTTCTTCATTATCTTCATTTAAGTAAAAAAAAAACCCCTGCTACTTTGTGGTATGTGTCTAAGCAATTACTACTGTACAGAAATATTCCACTCTATTATCTATTTTATTTCCTGTGGTTCAGATGTCCGAATGGAAAAAAAAAATAAAAAAAAAAAAATATATATATATAGTGAAAATAAACACAATCAATATAAATATAAATCAATATAAATTTCATTTAACAAAATCTTTTTTGTAAGTTTAATGATGTTTTTTGCCTTTTGACAACAGTGTACTTTAATGGTACACAAGAGAGAGAGAGAGAGGAAAAAAAGCTTATTTTCTTAAACATCATTTATTTCATAAAAATGTAAAATATTTAATATCTCCAAGTTGATTGTTGCTTTGAGGCAACATTTTTTTGAAACACCCCATTTTCTTTAATATTTACAAGTTAACAAGATTGTATGGAACCCCATATTAATCTGGGATCAATAACGTATTTTTGAATTTAATTTAATTTGTACAGTTGCTACTGCTACCACTAACAATAGCACAGGTAATACATAAATATTAATATTCACTGGCATTTGGTGCTGACCCATTTCTCTTTACAAATATTTTAAGCGTGAAATAAGCAGCCAATCTATGACCAATTTGAAATATGTTATATTAACAACGTGTGCTCTTTCGTTTTCGCGCTGCCTTTGTCCTTGAAATATTTTATTAAGAGCCATTTGAAGAGAAACGATATTTTCAGAGAATGAGATGAGTCGCAGGGAGTAGTGACAGCTCCGAGCTTTCGAACAGACCGTGAAGGCAGCAGGGGTCTGGCTCAGCCCCTCGTCGATCAGATCCTAGAATCTTGCCTCTGTCTGCAGTTGGCTTGAGGAGATCTGGGGAGCGGATGCTAGCAGGAGGGAGCAGGATGGGACAAATCTCCTCAAGGGAAAAACGTATTGTTTTCATAGTTTATATTTAATAACAGTGCGAGTCAGAACCTCGATCTTCGTCAATATACGCCACCCAGGCTGCTGTGTTTTGATTCTCAAACGCTCGAAAATCTTCAGCTCTAGATCTCTAACCCTGAAACATACGATGTCCGATGAGCGGTCAGGTGAGTAGCTGGACACAGACTTTAGGGAGTGTTCATATGTTTAGGGAGTGCTCATATGTTTCGCAATGCATGGCTCTGCCGGGGCAGTTACGCGTTTATTTATTGGTAAAACTACAGTAAAGCTCAGTTTTGACTTGTTCTGGAGTTGAAAGGCACCCCTCTAACGTTTAGTTTTCATAAGTTAGACCGTCAGTTTAGCCGTTTGGGTTAAAGTTTAAGTAGCTTAAAGGAAAAGTTAGATTTACTGACGAGTCCGTTAAAAATAGTAAAACAGTTACCCGCTGAATGAAACAGTGCAGAAAAGGCTGGTGGGTAATTCGGGTTTTCTTAGGGTGTCTTGAAATAACTGTTTCTTTAACCGTTAACCACCGTTGACGAATTTTATTGCAGTTTATTTACGTTGTACTTGGTTACCATTGGATCGTTGGCAGGGGCGTGCAGAGACTTAAAGGGGCAGATGCTTAAAGTAAAAAAAAAAAAAAAGGAGTGGGAGGGGGGGGGTCAATGAGAACAACGTTTTAAAAGACACACATAACACAGGAAATGTATTTATTATTGTAATTCAGTTCCAGATTAAACTTATACATTGATGTTTGCTATATTTCAAGTGTTTATTTCTGTTCATTTTGATGATTATGGTTCACACATAATAATAATAATAATAATAATAATAATAATAAAAAATTCAGAATGTTAGAACATTGTATCAGACCATTAATACAAAAGTCTTACGTCATGTTCATGCTACGGGTCTGCAACTGTGGCTCCTTATATCTTCCACAATGACTCTCATACTTTTGGCTTAAAATAAAAAGAAACCGATTTACTGACATGTTTCTAAATACAAATATAATAAAAATGCAATTTTAGCAATTTTTCATGGTTTTTTTTTTTCATGGAATAATTGCATTAGATTTCCACAAATGAATGGCACTAAAAGTACCATTAGTATTTTTAGAACAGTTTTATCTTGTCATTAGGTTGGAAACTATGCAATTTTGTTTTTCTTCATTTTCCACAAATAACAATATGCCATATAATAAAAATATACCCATCTCTCTTTTTGCAAAAAAGATTTACGTTATTTATTTTAAAGCCTAACTCTAGGCTTTAAAATGTACCGGCTAAATATTGATAGATTACAAGTTGTGGCTCAAATAAGACTTTGTTAAACTGCAATGAGGGCAAAAATGAGTCTTTGAAATTTGAAGGTTGCACACCCCTGGTCTGCACAGCAATGACTTGACAGCCGACCAGAAGACGGTCATCACAAGTTCACTGTTAAGGAAACTGGTAATTTACTGAGTGCTGTAGCCAGGGAGATTTAGGGACGTTGAGTAGGAGGAAAAAAGTGTAGAAGTGAAAGGTGCAAAAGCAGCAAGGACAGCCACAACAATTAGAGGATTGTAAGTCAAAAAGCCTTTTCAACAGTTTCACAAGTTGTGGACAGTGGCGGGAGCCAGAGCTTCAAGAACTGCCACAAACAGACATATGGAGGACATTTTCTGCAGCTGCCACATTCCTAGTGTGAAGCAACAGATGTAAAAAAACCGCTTTATTCCCTGTTTGCGTATATGAAAAGGTTCACCCGTCTCTAATGCTGTCAGGCGTCACTGTCCTCATGCTTTCAGTGCGTCTATTAAGTTGTCATGGTTGCTAGACAATGTACCGGCTATCTAGCCGGTAGCAGTCCTATTGATGTAAAAAGGGGCACCACTCTAGACAGAGGTGGTCTGTCCACAGAGAAGCTCAGTTTTAGAGTAAATATGAATACCAGGAAGCATGAGGTTTTTTTTGTACCTACACATACACTTAAATTATGTATCTTTATTTTAACTTTTTACGTTAATATAATCTTACACTTAAATCAGGACATTAAAAATTAAAATACATATATTATTTTTTAAAAATGACAAAAATAAAACATTATTTATTTATTTATTTATTTTTGTTTTTGCTACTCGCGTCCCTTCGTGTGTTTTCTCAGTGGTACAGTCTGACTGTCGTTGAAATACAAATGTGTTTATCATTTGAGGTTAACGAAGCGCACTGCTCTGTGTCAGATCCTTCAGGGCGCGCCCCGTGAAGCCTCCCGCCTGGCTCTGAGAGGGGAATGGCCCCGGCCCTGACCAAGATCCTGAAAAATGACCACGGCATCCACCTCTCCTCTCCTCCCGCCTCTGTCGCCGTGGACTCGGATGCGAGCGCCATCCTGTGCACCGTAGAGCTCGAGCCTCACCTGAGACCGGCAGATGACGGCGACCTGCAGAAAATCAGCTTGAACCTTTGCTCACTCGGCTACCTGGACCCCGTAGACCCCCCAGCGAACCCCAGTCCTTTCGCGTGCGGCCCTGCGTGTCATGGTCAGGGTGAGATGGTGGCCCGGCCTGCTCCCGGTTTACTCGTCAGCTTGCCCTGCTTCAGTAAATGCCAGAGGGAATCTCGTCAAGTGGCCACAGTCTTTCCAGGTGCAACGGACATGTTTCTAATCCCTCTTCCAGAGCACAATAGCCAGGAGGCCTTGCTCCTGCACGGACAAAGCGTTCAGCCTGAATGCGGGCCAGATGGTGGTGATGTGCTCCACTCCTCTCTCATTTTTCCCAGTGTTTGTCCCTCCTATTCCCATGGCGAGCAAGCCTCTCAGAATCTCACTTCCATGTATGCGACCCAGCCCAAGATGATGTATGAGGAATTAGAGAAGCTCTGTCCTCCTCCTACTGCGGCTCTAAGGCAGTTCGGGACTGGCTTTGTGAACCCCGAGCGGCTGGAATCTAGAAATCCGCTGGAGAACGCAGCGAAGGAGCAGCTCTCCCGCCACGCGGAGCTTCAAGGTCGAGCCTGCAGGCTGCAAAGGAGACTTCAAGCCCTGCTGGGCGAGCACGCTTTGAAGCACTGCAGTCAGCAGCTGGAGGGCCTGAAGAAGCACTTCCAGCTCGAAGATGTTCCTCCTGACGGTCTGGACTCTGCCACGCCGCCACAAAGCTGCAGCAACCCCTGTTTTCCCTGGGAAGAGTCGATCGCAGCCTCGGCTTTTTTCGCCGAGGTGGCGGATTTCTGCGAGTCCAACCAGATGGTTCTCAGAGGCCTGCAGGAAGCCCTGGACTCGGAGGCCACAGGCAGCAGCAGCTCTGACGATGAGTTAGAGGAAGACATGCTTTCGCCTTTGTGAGTATCATCAAGTTGGTAATCTTGTCAGTTTGCTATTTATATTATCCTGCTGTCTAGATTGGCTTTGAGCGACTCTAACAACCCAGTGAATTGCAATTCACTGGGAAGGATAAAAAATATGCATACGGCATGAATTATGTAAAAACCTCACTGATATTTGGTTCAGTGTTCCTTAGTAAATCATAGAGAAACTTTTTGCAGTCATTGACGAGGTCTTGGTTTCCTGGCACTGCCTCAGCTTTTAAGCATGTTCCTTTTATTTTCAGTAGGGTCAAAGAAGCCTGAAGGCTGGCCTGCTCTATCTGGGCTAAAGCTAATTGTGTTCAATTGTGTTCCAGCTTTTCATTTTTTTGTACCTTTTATGAATAGAAAACTTTCTATTCAATAAATGTACTGTTTTTATATATGTTTAATGCTCGTTTTTAATTCACAAAGATGGTCTGCTTCTAATCCTTCCAACTGGAGAGAAGATAAAACAGTTTTACCACTGGCGTATGACAACTTCTGATCTGCAATGTGTCGAAAAGCATGGACTTTAAAGGGGAGGACTTTCCAGAGAAAGAATGCACCCCTTTAATGTAAGCTCTAGTGTGTGTTTGTGTACAAAGGGCCACTGTGAGTATCTTGCTTGTGCAGCTGGTCCGTGCAGCTAAATAAACCAGCTCGGTCTCCTAGACGCTGGAAATCCTTTGAAGCATAAAATTAGATCATTTCAGTGTCAGATGTGAAGTTAACTACTCATGCTGAAGAACACTCGGAGTGCAGAGGATTTGGCTGCAGGAATTGGAGCCCATGTTGTCAGTTCAGACCTATGTGGAAAGTTCACATAGGTGTTGTCTCGCTTTATTTCAGGGGATGGAAGGCAACCCGTAAGAAAAACTAAAAAAAAAAAAAAAAAAAAAAAAAAACGTTAAGTGGGGTCTGAATGGTGAATTTCTGAAACGAACAGATTTTCATGTTGTACTAGTATTAGCTTTGGGATTTTGTGAATCCCCAGTTGCTGCTTGCATGTTTAACTTGGCCTTCAGAGACATTCACGCTCTGGCTGTCATAAGTACATGTTTTGTGCTCTCTGCTGTGGTGGGTGTTCTGACGTTCTTTCTTTTTTTTTCTCAGCTAAGCGCTCACACGTAGTTGTTTCTTTCCATGCGGCAGTCATAACAGATCCGTCTGACGAGCCAGCTCCCTCTCTACCCGCAGGCTAGGAAATAAACACGGGCTTGCCAGCGAGCCAGCAGCGTCCCACCCAGACTCTGCCATCATGTCTCAGCTCTTCACTGTTTCTAGTTGACAATGTGCGTCTCAGTGTTTGCTTTGAACGCCGGAGGTGCCGTCCTTATTTAGTCCCTGCATCCTCTACATCCTGACAGAGGCAGGTTGATTTAAAAACTTTGCTGAGCAGAATTATGCTTTTCAGGTAGTTCAGATTCACTTTCTTGGTCCACATCAGAGTTCGATTGTGCTCTCACACCTCCCCAAACAAACCAGATTTTCTAGACAAACAAACTAGAGTTTGATCAAAGTGGACTAAACAGGACTGATATGTCTGAACCTTTACATTGTCAGTGAGGAAATTTCATGACGTCACTCTTGTAGTTCGTGAACCAAGAACTTTTTTCTTGACGTTGTTACCACAGTCCAGCCTTGTTTATCACAGTTACAAATGCTTTTCTTAATGCTTTTCATTGTAATTTTCTGTTTTTATTATATAAAGCACCTTGAACCCCCTCGCTGCTGAAATGTGCTGTACAAATAAACTTGATTGATTGATTATTACTCTGACTTGAAATATGGGCAGATTTAGGAAAATAGATGTTTTCTTTGACCCATGACCCATCTGCCTTATTTGAACGCCATGTGTTCTTGTCTTTCCCCTTGTAGAGAGCAGCTCAGTGAAATGGGCCTCTGTTCTGTGCCTTGTCATATTTTTACCCCAGGGAAAAAGAAAGCCATGGATTGAGACCATGAGCTAAACAAATTATATTAGACAGGCGCTGATGAGGGTTTTGTGGCTTTTCTCCAATCTCCAGTTTTGTGGTAAACTTTGATTTACTGATACTGACTTGAGCTGATTTCTGTTTCTCTTTTGGAACTTTAATAGTAGAAGACATATGAACAGTTTAAAAAAAAAAAAAGATGTTTTCTTGGCATTGTGCATGAGCGGGCAACAATTATTTCAATCAGGAGCAAGAGTGACATCACTTCCTCCTCTGTGCTAAAACAGTGCTGAAAAGCAGGGTTTTATGGGTTTGACATTTGTACCTGTCATTAGCATCTGATATTGGTGTTTGCACAGCCAGCATTCCTAAAACATGGCTAACACAATGCGTGCATTCCCTGGAGAATGTAGATCCTTATGTAAACTCTGGAATTTCCACAAGACACGGCCTGAGGGCAACAGCAGCTGCTCTGGCGAATGCTTTTACAGGACACTTTGATCAAACGGGAAACTTGATCGCTCTAGCTCCTAATGTAAAGGAATTGGCAAACTTGAGAAGTCACAAAAAAAAAATATATAGTTTTTGCAAGTGGAAACCAATATATTCATATTTGTGTGTTGGGTTGTGGGTTTGTGTTTCTTGTCCAGATTCGAAGTGTCAACCAGTTCCTTTTCCCCACAGTTTTTCCTGGTATGGAGCAGTTCCCTGTGATTTAACTCTAAACCTCCACTTTACGAATTTTATAGCTTGGTCCTTCTCTAAGTGGTTTGCTTGTTTCTTGTGAGGAAATGGATCATTACAGTCCGTTCAAAAAAAATGTGGAAATACTTAACTCTCTGCATTCACAGTGTGGGAACAGTTGAAGCACTGATGGGATGCAGCTTTAAAAGTGTAATTGGTTAAGTTTTGCATTTGTAGCTGGAGCTTGTTTACTCAGTTTGTTAGTTACAGTGCCTTACAGAACTGTTCATACTCCTTGAACTCATGTTTTGACATGTTTCAACCATAAACTTCACCTTATTTTTGTTGGTCTCTTTTGATCGACCTACACAAAGTGGTGTGTAAAAATGGAGAGAGAGAAAAAAAATCCTCTTCATTTTATCTAGCTTTACACATCTGGAGACAGAAAGTATTACATTATTTTCTTAACAAGAGAGTCTTTGGAAAAAGTGTGAAAAAATTAAAGAGTTCTCAATACTGTTTTAACAGATTACATATTCTATGTGGTCAGAAGATTCTTTGACAATATTTAAGTTTGATTGCATCACTTCCTTTGCATGAGTCAAGACAGTCAAATGAGGTAAAGCCTCTTGTTTCAGCTCGGGGTTCTCACTTTAGCTGCGAGAACCAGGAGCGTTCTCACTCTGACTTGTATTCACAGGATGTCAGCTGATATTTTACTTGGTTTCATTAACTTTGTGATAAATACACAGTTTGGGGAACATTCCCGGAAAGATGATCAAAAAAGTCATTCCTCCTTTGTTCACTCCCCTTCTCCTCCAGCCAGCGCTTGGCAAAAAATTCCTGGAATTTCCTCATTATGCTGGTGGAAAGCGAAAAAGGGCAAGCCAAGACTGGGCATTGTCTGTGTTTGGGAAGGGGCAATTAGCCTCTTAACAAACAGACTTCACTGAAGCACACTGACAGGGTGGCTTTCACTGATATTTTCTTTTCTGTATGACTTAATCTTGTCTTTAGGTATTTAATTAAATTGAATTTAACTGGGGAGTGTGCAGTCTATAGCTTTATGCCAGGAATCCTAACCTTTCCCTCTGGATCAGAGTGTTTGAAGTGGGGGAGTCCCTGCAAGCCAAGGTCCAAGAGCACTGCCATGGCAACTGCTGTGGTACTGAACTCAGCCTCACAAAGCACACACAAACACAGACACACACACACACACACACGCACACACACACACACACACACACACACACACTTGCTTTGCTCCTATTGTAACCTTTTACACACAGTCAGTTTTATTACACACACTTTGTTCATTCCGAGTGCGGCCTTTAAAATAATCGCTTCCTGTCAGGTCGCCTGCTTGTTTTCACAAAGGTGAAGCTGACACATTGGGAAATGAGATTAAAACAACCATCTATCTCTCACCTTGTGCCGGCAGCAGCAGCAGCAGCAGCAGTGAGATGCAGTGGCTGGAAGAACGAGCGGAGCTGAGCAGCAGATGGATCTGGCTGCAGCTCCGTATGTCCGAACTGGACGGGAGAATAGAGCAACTGGTGGAGCTGCACAAGCACATACGCTCCACCAAGGTATGATGGATGTTAGAGATGCGCAGAGAAATCAGCTGGTGGATGGAATAGGGTGGTAGTCAGCTTGATCAACCCCAACCAGCGATGAACTCAAAAGTTTGACCTTTATCCAAAAACCTAAACCAAAACTCTTTGGGTGTGAATGCAGCTCCTAACGGAAAAACACTGACAGGTAGTTATGTTTTGGACCAGTAAAGTGTTTAAAACTGAAGCTTAGAGATTGAAAAAACTATATTGAGGCTGTACTCAGTATACCCATGTCTGTGGGTCAGTCAGTCTACAGGAAAGCGAGAGCGTGAGACTTTGAGTAGCTAATAGGAAGGTCAACATGTTACAACAAAAGTTTTCTTTTTTTTAATCCTTTTCATTTTGGTTTTATTTAAAAAATGTAAATTTAGCTTTACAGCAATATGACGCCTCTCCTTTTTTGTTATTGGTGTCCCTGGAGGCAGGGGTTAAAAAAACAAAAAACAAACACCATTTATATCATGCTCTTATGTCCTCTAGTATTATTATTTGAGAAAATTCTGAATTAAATCACACTCAGCAGGTCGAGTCTTTTCTAAAACCTAAAAACAGAAATCGACCACACAATTCTGATTGTTGCGTCCACGTGCTGTGGATTTGTAGAACATTTTTTATTTAAATCAGTAAGTAAAACATAGGATACCATACAAGATCTGTCTTTTTGCATCTGTGCTCTTTTGTGTGCGCTTTAGGGCCGGGTGGTTCTTGCGCAATCCCAGCCGCTGACCGACAGGCAGATTCAGCAGACCCTGATGAGAGAAATGGCCGGCCTCTCCTGCACGGCCTCAGACGCCGACGCGGAGCCCTGCAGTCCCACGCGCCTCCTGTACAACATCGAGAGACAGGTACGGTGGCTGAGCTCTTTCTTGACTGGAACGTTGTGTTCCGGTGTCAGCCTGTGAGGATTTGACTCATCACTTACACAGTGCTCGCTGTTCGACCCATGTGCTGTTATGGTAAATTAGTAGCTGCAGGTGGAGGGAATAAATTGCTTCTGCTTGATGATGTCAGGTGGTTCTAATTATCCCAGGAGGGAGGAAGAGCGTGTTAATTGTTGTAGCGGCTGAGGCAGATGTAGAATTGCATATTAATATAACACGGTATGCATTCCCAGTCTTAATGGACTTTGAAGTTGAGTGTAATCTTGATGTTGAATGTTCACTAAAGTGAAATAGATCCATACTTATGGACACATCCCAGAGGAGCATCATTTTTGGGTGATTTCTTAGTATTTTCTGTTTTGTATTTCCTTTTGAATTAAACCTGCAGGAGGTAACTTTTATAAATAATATATGTATTTTAACATATTTGTTAAATATTTCACTATGTCATGACAGAGAAAGATAAAATGTGAATAAATGAAGCTTGCATATTTACAGAAATGCACCACTTGGTCAGAAATAACCAATCAGAGCCAGGAGGCGGGTCTTACCACTGTCAATCACCCTACTGTACATGCTGCTCTCAACCTCCCCCTTGCTCTCTGCTATGCTGCATCTCCTTCCCTGCAGAGTTACCTGCTGTGAGTGCTCAGACTAGTTGAGCTCATTTTTTTTCACAGATTATCAGTCTCATGTTATATTGTCATGACATAGTGAACGTTTTAAAGAAAAATGTAAAAAAAAAACAAAAAACAACACACTTTTATAAAAGCTACCTTCTGCAGCTTTGATAGTCTTATGGCAGCACAGGCTTTAATGTCAGCGGTTTCTATTGATATGAAGTACGATACAGGTTTGCAAGCAGTTGGCTGAAGCTCTGCTTTCATTTTGTTTCTGGGTTAACTTGATTTCTGTGTTTCCTTCTCTGCAGAGTGCCCAGCTCAGCCAGATTGTAAACAGTCTGATGCTTCCCCTGAGTTTTTCACCTCTCTCTAAACAGTCTTCAAAGGAAAGGGGAACCTTCACAAGGTGTGTAGAATTCCTGTTCTTATTTGGGCTGCTCCTCAGTTGCAGTTAATGGATACCCTATTCTTCAGATCACCTTGTAAACACTTTGAGAAAATCTGCCTGACCATTGTCTGTTTTGACAGCTGCATATTCATCCTGCTTCAGCCTCATGCTATGGGTGGAGGTTAGAGTTTGGGTGGAGTTTGTTACCACAGCTCTGCTGCATATTTTTGGTTATATTTGAGATTATGTCTTAGGTTACAGTGGTTGCTCTGTCGCATTTCAACATGACATGTTAATCAACCAACAAAGGCTTCATTTGAGAGACATTATTCAGATTTAACTTTTTTTTCTTTTCTTTTTTTGGTTTTGTTTTTAAACCCCAGACCACCCAGATTATTCTTGAGTCTGTTGGAGCTTTGATTTTTACAGAGGAGGCCTTACAGCCAAAAAATGTTGCACACATTTTGAAAATGAATGTTTAAAATTTATCAATAGATGACTTGAAGGTCAAAGATGACCTTCAAGTCATTTGCAAGTCTTTGGATATAGTTTGGTGACAAATAGGAAGAAAAAAAAATACAAGACAGAAGTTATGTGTTTTGCTGGCAACAATTAGAGCCGTGGAAGTTATGTCACACTGTTACAGCGGTATAACGTCTCAGGAGAAAAGTTCAGAGCGCAACATGAAAACAACAAACAGCTACAGTAGAAACTGGAAAGAATACAGAATGTTGCTTTTTTTGCCTTTCATGTTAGAACTTTCTATCTGTCTGACATGGAGAATAAAGGACTTTAAAAGTTGGAAAACAGCGAGACGAAATATAGTCCTGTACTTGAAAATCTGTTTACCGTCTAGAAAATAAAAGAAATGCCACAGTTAGCTTCAGATGCTAATTACACTAAAAGCACTAATTGCAAATTCTTTTGTCTCTAGTTTTTGCGCACATAATGTAACGTCACTTCAGCTCATGAATAATTTTTGTTTTGCAGCAGAAAGGTTCATTAATTTAAATTATGTTATGGGATGTGATGGCATGTTTGATTGCTTTGCTGCCCTTTTACGGCACAGTGTTGACAGCAGAATTTTTTTTTTTTTCAAGCTTGAGGTCTGTTGTGCCCCAGATGTCCCCTTCATTGTCTCAGCTCTTGTGCTGACAACAATTAAAATACAGCCATAAAAAGATGACTCGGGCTTATTATTTAGTCTTATAAATATAAATACAATTAGGTTTACATTAAAGATCACAGCAACACTAACTGTTTCAGTAAAGGCATTCTAGATGAAAACAAAAAATCTCTGTATGTGCAATTATTCAATATAGTTATGGGTATTAGAACCCAACCTAATTAAAGCATTTCTATTGAAACACTTTAGCTGACTTTACTCACCAGGACATAAATTTAAAAGGACATTAGGTAAATATCACCATGAGTGGTGAAACACATGATGTATCGCAACTTAACATTCACATCTACTTAGAGGAAAACTGAAATTCAGAAGCAGATGGTTGATAAACTTATTCTGGACAATTCTTTTTATTTTTTTTTTTTACATTTTAGGATTTCTCTGACTTTTGTGTGAACTTCCAGGCCCGTCCCTTCCTTGAACAAAAACCAGCTGTGCGGTTTTCCACTTGTGAATGATCTTTCTCGCTGTGTAGGAATGTAGGCCAGGCTGTTTGGAAATGGCATTAGAAAACTAACCTAATGGTGACCAAGAGCTACAAAATATGACCGCTCTGCTTAATGCGTTACTATACGCCCTATTGTTTCAGATTGTTAAACCGTGAAAGCTTTTGGTTTTCTAAAAATATTGACCTGTTCATGATTAGTTAATCATTGCCAAAGATCAAAATCCACAAATTAACTGCCTGTTGACTGGGTTGCCAAAATAATAATCAAAAAAAGTATAACATTTTAAGATAAAATGTTTGAAGAATCAAATATGAGTTGTCATTATTATTAAAACCTTAGAAGTGGACAAGTGTGTTCTTTCTTTTTACTTTGTATTCACAAACAGCTACTCAAAAGCCAACACTGCACAGCTGCTCAATCAGCATTAATAATTACAGAGGCAACTCCAGCACATACACAGATCCAACATGCCTGACATAAAGCTGTGGCAAGCAGCAGTGGAAACAGAAGGTAAGGCACCATGTGGCTGCACAGTCAGGATTTCAAGTCTTAATCTAATGTTGCAGATCAAACAGTTTTAATCACTGAGTCTTAAATCTATTGTCATTTGCTGACGCCTGCATGCTTGCGGTGGTGCTATAATTCCCAGCTCAGTAGTTTTTCTGACTTGGCTGAGGGAAATATTTTAAATGTCAGTTCTGTGCTGCTTTTCTGTTATTTAATGGGCCATAACTTTGGGTAAGAAAAGCAGTGAAACATTTTTCTTTTTCTCCAGCCCGACATGAATAATGTCTTCTGCCTCTTTTACCTCTCATTCTCCGTAAAGATGAAAAGTATGTGTTATTTGAATGCTCAGAATTGTTATTATTTTTTATTTTATAATCATGAGCCATAATAAATATGCAACAGTGGCAATACTTTTTATTCGTTAGGGATAATCACATGTTGCAGATCAAAGATTTCAGTCAGTAAGTTTTAGGTGTACAGTAATCTTCCAGTACTTATTTAAAGACTTGCTTTAAATTCTTTTAGGGAAATAGGCAAAATGTTTATTTTCTGATGTTCTAATATTTATTATCCAGCTTATGACTTTTTATAATCGGAGCAGCCAAACAGCTTTGTCTAGTCTGACTGCATGGTTGCCTTTTTTATACCTCATTGTGAGTGAAAATAAAAGCCTTGTGTTGATGTTTATTAATTGTAAAGTAACAAGAGGATATATATATATATATATATATATATATATATACACTCGTTATTACCAGTGATACACTTCTATTCTGACAGCAGCTTGAAAAAAATGGCCTGTTTTAGTGCATGAGTCACAACTGTGGCATCTTCATGATCTCATCTGATCTCATTCCCGCAGTACTCCTGGAGGAGATGATGTTTTTCTAACTGGGAGTGCTAAGGGAAGGAGGCTGAAAGGCAGAAGGCTCTTCAGAGTCGATGCATCGTGTGTGTGCGCCCGGACCCGGCCCATGGTCTCTTGCCACAAACGCAGATTGTTCTCTGTCACCTCTTGCTACACCACCAGTTCACCGGTATGCCCAATGCAGGCTCCTCTTTCTCTTGGTCTGTCCTGCTGCAGATGTACCGTACGCATATGCATCCTTCTAGTATCTGTCTTCATGTTAGTAAATGTGACAGCTAATTACTTATGTGGAAAAACTGTACTCTATCTACTTGCTAACAGAATGAGGTAAAATCTGTTTTTCCCTCCTTTTGTTTTATTTTTGTTCCAGAAATCAAGAAAGCCCGTATCTACTCACTTCCCCACGTGTAACTCTTGTGATTCTGTTTGTTTGTGCTCAAAACCTGGCTGCAGCTGCAGGTCGAGACTTCACCCTTTGGTGCCTCTTTCCTCTGGTAAGACTTCCAATTAAGATTGTTTTTTCCCCCCCCCATATGGAAATAATTCAGAATTGTATTCATTTTACCATTCACCTGTTCTATAAGGTTACCTTTAAGATGTAAAATCGTAATTTCTGTGAAGTATGTACCACTTTTGATGCGCCCCATTTTACATCAGTTTGCTCGACCGTCTTGGTAGCAAAGTTCAGTGTTCTATGTGTAGTACTTAAAGAGTTTCTATAGATCTGGTATTATATATTGGTTGAATGACTCGATTATTTGGAAATCTGGAGCCAATCCAAGCATTCTGCATTCTTACATGACAGAAATTAGGTTAGGCAATGTCATTATTGAACCATAGTGGTGGAATGTTTCACTGTACAGTAGCTGAGATCACATGACCTTTGTCACAGTGTCAGATCCATCTGAAGGTAATGCTTAGGTGTTGTTTACCTAAACCTGCATGTCTTCCAACACTGAAAAGTAATACAAACGTTGCAACAGTATGATTTAGACTTGTTTGATATCTCATACAATGTAGCACATTTTGATCATGGTGTGCCTCGTCTTTTTAAAGTTGTAGCCTATTCAAAAAATAGCTAATTTTTTTTCTTGGTCTATTGAGAATTGTAAGTGATCAAATATATTTGGTTCCTGTGACTGTATTATTATTATTATTATTTTTTACCAAGTTCTTAAAGATTGTATTCTCTCCTCTCAGGCGTTACTACAAGCCATCATTTTCAGCAATTCAAAGCCAGAGAAGAATGGGTTCAGAGACCTTTAATTATCAATTCTAGACTGTCCAACCCACCAAACTATGGGCGAGTCAGCTCCACACCAAGGCACAAGAGTAAGGTCCTTCTGAAGGAACTGTGTTCACATCACAGTTTGTTCCCCGTTTTATCTGTTGACTCAAAAATATTTTATTCTGTTTTACTATGACACTGAGAGAAAAAAACAAACAACCCCCCCCTCCAATTTTGTTTAAAATGACAACGTGATCAGGACAAACTATTACCTAAAATCTACTGTACAGACATCAAGTACAGACATCAGGTATCTAAAGAATTACCGGCCTTGCCACACTTATTTGCACCTGTAACAACTCTTACAAAATAAATAATGAGCTGACTGGCTGCTGTAAAGATGAGCAGATGTGCTTGTTATCACTGTTTTCTTGCTTTCACAATGTTTGCTTCGAAAGACCAATTTGCAGCCGTTATTGCTTTAAATAAAAATAACCTCACAAGTCAACAAATTGCTGTCAATTTGTTGACAGCAATTTACGAATTGATGATAATAATAATAATAATAATAATAATAGTAATAGTAATAATAGTAATTAATAATAATTTGGGAGTATACAAAACAAATCTATCTTGTATTGAGAAATATTGTAAATTCAGCCAAATCATACATACTTGATTACAGCAGTATTGACTTACTGCTGTCGGATTTGATCCTTGTTCTACAACACTGCAGTTAAGAGAATAGAAGTAGAGAGAGTACAAAAAAAAAAGAAGCCGACAATGGAAGACTGGTTATTATGTCCTCCACCTTTCTAAATCTACAGACTTTAGACTTTAAACTTGTTACACTTCCTGAAAAAGTGTAAAGAACCACAATAGTCCATGCTTGAACCAATAAATGAAAACTAGCTTGAACTAGCTTTACTGCATAACTCTGAGTCAATCCTTTAGTGGGTGTTAGTGCATCTTTACCCACAGTGAGATTAATTTTTTTTTTTTTTTTTTTTTACACTGATGACTTTATGACAAGACGAACAGCAAATAAGCCACTTTTTTTCTTTTATTAGAAATACTTGAAGTTCTGACTGGATTCCAATACAGTCCAATTCTGGGATTGTGGGTTACTATAGATTCTGCCACAAACACTGGCTCAGATGAACTGGGCAACAGAGTTGCTCAGAGAACATAACAATAGAATGTTGGAAGAGAAAATTTCCCAGATTTGAACTCCTTTAGGAGATTATGGTCAAATTCTCAAAAGTCAAGTGGGAGGAGCAGAAACCGACATCCAGCAGTAACAAGACAAGAATGGATCAGTGTCAGTCAAGAATCAAATAAAAAGTTGAGGCAGAGCATGCCAGGGGAAATTACAGAAGTACAGGAGAACAACAGTGAGCCGTGTGGATCTTCTTACTGCGCTAAAAATAACTTTATAAACTTATGTTTATTGTAAAGTTGAGGTACTTAAATTCCTGTGCATATGCCACAGTATTGTCATGCCTGCCTAAATAATGAATATGACCTAACAGTAATAACTTGATATTTAAACTTGGACCTGCCTCAACTCCAGCCTTGTTTTCATTCATGTCAGATGTCCCACTGGACCTGCATGAAATTGTGTGACATATCACATATCATATCATATGTTCGAATATGTCTATGTGCTTCTGTAGTTTCTATAAATTAGGATTTTATTTCTGCTTTTACTTCCTAAGATCACCACGGGATTTTAATATCGCCACGGTTGGTTTTAGTGTATCGTGGGGCAGTAAAGACAGGACAAAACGGAGGTGAAAGAGTGCAACTAGTAGGCACAAAGGAACCTGATTGAATATACAGTAGCTTAAAACGTCACATGCTCATGGATGATTTCATGTCGGTTTTAATGATCCTATTCTCTTTAGTCAATAGCAGCGGAAGGCAGTCTGTCAATGGTAAATTACCCAAAATTACAGCCCAACATAAATATACTGTTATCATTGAAGCTGAAATTGAATAGAACCATTTGAAACTTCCGATCAATTCCTGCAGCTCATTATGGACTAATGCTTTAGAAAATCCTGACTAAATACATATGGATGCATAGAGTGAAATTATCAAAGATAGGGACTAACTTCACTGCAATTTGCATGTAGAGTTGGACTAGAACCACGTTAATGAAAAATCACAGTGAAATTAGTTTATTTTTTAAAGAAAAGTTTCACTCTAAGAGTAGGAGATTGATGCAAAACAATTTAGAATGGATCATGTAGTTTGCATGCCATCCATTAATACACCATCTTGGCATCTAAAACCGCAAAGCCAAAGAAATATCTTAAGGAGCCCAAACAAAGATTATTAAACTGTTAAGAAGACATTCACATTCTTAAGCCATTATCACTCTATGAGCTCAAACAATTATCTTGTTATCACAAGACAACAACTTCTATTTTCCAGAGATAATTTTCTAATTATCTCAGAGATAACAACTTAAAAGTATTTATGGCTCTTTTGTTCCAGCTGAGGGCTTCTGAAATTTTCTCTGTCAGTTGAAAAAAAAAAAAAAAAAAAAGTAAATCCTTACACAATCGCTATAGTGGGGGTAAATGTAGGTAACATGAAAATCTAGTGTTGTGATCAGAAAAAAATGAATCTAAAAACTGATTTGTTGCCGGTCTAAAAAATGTATTAGAAGAGCAGCATGAAAACCACAGTACACATTACAGACTCTAATTTATGCCATGTGTGCGCACTTCTAGGTAGGAAATGCAAGCAGCATGTGCGCCGTCAGAAAAGGGGAGTTTTGACTGTGTCACCAATCAGGTCGCCAGGATCTGCTTGGAGTCAGCGCAGACGATCCAATAAGAGGAAAAGGAAGAGAGGACGGCGCTGCAGGCTGACTAAAGGTGGGTTTCAGTATGTCTTCCATTGCTTACTCTGTAACTGGATGAACTGAAAAAGTTCCCACAGTAAGATAAAGTTTGGTCTTGCTGTATTTAAACCACAATGTATAACATAATTTAAGGCTTTGCAGTTTTAAAAGTGAAACAAGAATTACTCCCACTGAAACAAAAACTATTTAAAATAATATACTGATTTCTCAAGTTTTAAACGTTTGATCTTGCCTGTAACAAATACAATTTAGTGAAATATCTAACAGTTTTCTGTCACTTCTAAGTCAGAAAAGGAGGATTTTTTTTTTGTTTGAAAAATGTGTTCAAATTTGTGACATGAAATTAGCTCATGGCTATACATTGTTGATCATTTAGCATCTACAGTACTTGGTTATATTTTTTTACCACATTTTTTAAGTTGTGAGCTACACTGCTATCTGCAGCTATGTCCTTGATATAGTCTCACTTTCAGAGTGTGTGTTATATGTTTGTTTCTAGATGATCAGGATGTCTTGTACCAGCTGTGTGATCTTGGAGACAGTTCAAATGACATGCTGGAGGAGAACTATGGGCAGTTCACGCTCAGCCGGGGCTCACGGGTAACATACTCAGTATCATTCAATTGTGTGTCAACCTGTATGTAAGTATGTGACAAAAGTCTTAACTATTGGCTACCAACAAGTGCTAGGAAAGCAAAATTCATACTTAAGTTTCTTCTTGAATGCAACAAATCTTTTCTTTCTTTTTTTTGTTAAACCTATCAAAGAAAATTACAACTGAAGTGAAAGACAAGAAGAAGCACAAAGTCAATAACTTCATTATCAGTATCAAAGCAACTGTTCTTTATTTAATGCCCCTCTTCCTCATTTCAGGAAGAGTCCAAACACTCATTTTTTTTTTTTTACCCCTGAAGGTCCTGGTTTTTATTATGCAGCAAGTCAATTATAGAGATTTTTTTCCATATTGCTGCCTAAATGCCATGTTATTTGTGGTTGCGGCATACTTATGCTTCTAATTCTGCTGCTGCTGATTCATATCTGCAGGACGTGGTGGATACAGTTCATTGAATGGGACTTTCCGATGAATAATTGGCCTGTTTTCGAAAACATGCAGGTTTATGTCAGATGAAATAACTGCAAATGTCGTGCGGGACGTTGTTATCTTCACACACAAAAGATCGAACAAATAGAAATGCTAACCCACTGTAATATGTAAACATTAGTAAATGTTAACTCTGCTTATGCAATAACATATTCTGCTTCATTTTAGGGCTTCCTTCGCAAACACCACAGAGGCCGAGTGTACAACATCGATGACATTGTCATTCCCGTCATTCCTCCTCTTTCTAAAGTGGAAAAACTGCAGTACAAAGATATCCTGACGCCGAGGTAAACAACCCGAGTGCTGTCCAAGGAGTTTAAAACAAGTTCAGTTTAAACGTAGTGCTCATTTTACTGATCGTATTGACTTGAATTGGCTGAAGAGACACACGTAAGTTTCTTTTTCCACCGTTCAGAAAATGTAGAAATAAGACGATCTTATAAATTATAACAGTAATGAACCGTCTCTACTTTTTATTTAGGTGGCGGGTGGTCGACATCCAGGGTTTGACTCCTAAAATGGGAGAGGAGAACCAGAAGGTAAAGTTCAGTCTTCCTGGCGTAAACATGCTAATGTTATTCTTGATTTCACCGTTCAGTGTGTTCTGTGTCGTGTGCAGATTGAGGATCTCTGTGACGAAGTCTTTGCTCGGAGGCACCAGGCTCTGGAGCAGAAGGAGAAACGCCGCTGGACTTCCTGGGAAAAGAGGAAGTGCTGGAGACGTTCGACAAGGTGGCTGCACACAAACGGACTCGCTTGAAAATCTTTATGTAAAAACAATCCGCGTGAAAGCCGAGCGTAGAGAAATGTTCTTCTTGTGGATGGCTTACGTTTTTCTTCTCTCTCTCTCCTCTTCAGATCTGGCAGCAGGCTATCGAGCAGCGGGGGCGGGATGTGCACATCAGGAGACGAGAGCTCAGTGGAGTGGGGTTGTGCTCAGCTGGATTCTGATGAGCAGCCGCGGGTGGAGGAGTGGCTGGTACGATCTTAAGCTTCTGGTCCTGAAACGACGATGATTCTTCAACGAAAATGGAGAATATAACAGTATTCCACAGAGAAAGGACAAATCTCAAATTGTATATTCAGGTTTTTTTGGGGGGGTTTTGTCAGTGGTTGAGACAAATTCTTGTTTCCTTTCTGCCACTAATGTGTATTTGTTTTTGTCCTTACAGTTAAATTGCTTGTTATGCCCTTTATTCATTCCAGGATTCATCAGTGAGCAGAGCAAACCTGTGCCGCTGTCGGACGAACAAATTGCTGTTATTTTGAATAAGGCTGCAGTCAGTTTGTTTTTAAACTCCTCATTTTCTTTTTAATGCTCAACATTACTTGAAATGTGTTTTCTATAATATCCATATCAATGATAAGATGTTATTTACCCTTTGGCTCAGGACAGGAATATAAATCAGCAGTAATGAGTCTAATATCCTCAGCCTTTTCCAGACAGGCTTAGGCAAGCTGTGAAGCCTCGATGGCTTCTTGAGCGTCTCCGCAGATACTTGTCTCCACTTGTTTCCCCTGATCCTGCTTTGATTGTAGGACTCTCTTCTCCTTTGCTGTGATTGGAGAGGAAACAAGCTGCTACTTATCCAGGCTTTTCTAATCAACTTTCTCATCACCACAGCTCTGCCTCATGCACTTCAGCACCCAAACAAACCACGATTAACGCTGAAACCCCCGAGCTTCACCGAAACCAAGCAGACGTCAAAGAGTGCATTAAGTGAAAGGACTGGTCTGGAGAAAGCATTTAGCGGATTTGTTTTATAGCTGAAAGAAACGACAGTGTCTCACACTCGATTTATTGCGTTTGATAAATCGTACGGAAACGATTTGTGGTTGTCGGCAAACAGACAAAAAAACCCACATTATTTGCTCTGTGTTTCCTGCAGCCTCAGGCACCTTGGGAGTCCCGAGTCTTTCCTCTGGATGAGCGTGAGGAAGCGACTCTGCTATCTGATGAAGTGAAAATCCCATCTGGGTGGACAGAATCCAGCTGCCTTTCCTTCTCTTCAAAGCCTTCCAACTCCCAACTGTCCCCAACTCAGTCAGCCTGCACTACGCTGCCCCCTTGTGGACAGATCAAGAGCTGCGCATCCAGCGGTAGCTGAGTTTATGGTGATGACATCTTTATAGGTAAGTAAGGTGACATTTTTAATTATTATACATTTGTAGTTAAATATAAAACTTACAGTTTGATTGTTTACAGATATTTCTGCTGTACGGTATTTTACTTTACAGCTATGTTGTAATTGGTGCTAGATAATGTCATTCAAGTCTATAAAAAAAAGTAATTTCATAGAACAGCTGAAACATAGAATTAATTATGGAGAAACAACACACACACGGTTTTTAACCAGTTCACTTTTTAAGTATTTCCTTTTTTTCCCCAGCTCTCCTTACATCAGGGACCACAAGCCAAAACAAGTCCACAGGAAACCTTTGCAGGGATACTGGACACAGTCAATGCTAATTTTTCATTCAGTGTATTGATCTGAGTACTTTGATGCGAATGTCATTTTGTATTGTGAGATGTGCCACAGCAGTTTTAACTGACATCTGCGGCTCTTGCTGCAGTTTTGGGTTTTAATGTAAATGTGGGAGCTGTCTGTGTTGTGATGTAGAGCAGCAGTTTACAGTTGTCACACGCTATTTATTCTCAAAGATGTCTCTTAAAAATGTACAGATTTAAAGACCCAAGTAGATCCATTTATTTATATAATCTGATTGTTTGATTGTTTTTACATGGTTTTTTTTTATTTTCATATGTGCTGTAATTCTTGCAAAAGTTTTTTTTTTATTTTTATGAAAACAGTAAATATTGATAATAGTAAACATTGTGGGTTTAATGTTTTATTACATGATTCGTGTGCTTGTTTCTTTTCTGGTTCTCAGAGGTTGCTCATACATTTTAAGCACAACAGATGCATTTTGTTTGAATAATAAAACAATCTCATTATTGTTATTGACGACCTGGAACAGTATGGAATTTGACTTGAGCAGTTTGCAGGTTTTAATATGGGAAAAAGAAGACGGAGTATGGAAAAAACATGCATACTTATTTCCTGGCAACTGTCTATTTGTGAAACATCTGCTTTTCTAAAAATAAGTTGCTTCAATCAGCTTACTTTTATGTTGATTGATGATTGAAGATGCATATTGATCATTCATCTGTTCATTATTTAATCCATCAGCTAATTCGTCCATATGACTGTTGACCATGTCTGACCATTCTTCCACCAACCCATCGGCATCTCAGTAATCTGAAAATATGTGACTGAACAAGTGCAGTATGTACATTAAAAAAATCTGCAAACATTCTGCAGTGATTAGATTCAAATATCCCTTATTCATTGTGCTATACCTAAAAAGGTCTGATCTTATTTTTCATGTTTTTGTATGAAGTATGCTACCACCATTTAAAATATGTTTTAATTTATTGCATAAAAGCTAATAGTTGCATCAAATACTGTGAGTTCATGTAGTGTTAAGATATAACTAACATGTATCAAAGTCACTGCTCTTTGGGCCACAGTTGGAGAGAAGCAGCTTGTGCTTCAGTCTTGAATGCATAATGCCCACTTATAATTTCCTTGACAACCAATGAGAGGCCAGATGTGCAGATGGCTGAGGTCACCCCTCTAACTTAAATTAATTTATGTGTCTAACTTCATACCAAGGACTTGGTACATGACCTTTGATGTCATAAACTCAGTTTCATCTAAGTATTTTTTTTAGTAATGCAGACATGGCTGATTCCTGGTGTGTGCATGTGAATCTGGTCAAATGTCAAGGGCAACTATTTATTTTCATTAATGATGTTCCATTTGAAGTTTATAGTGATCTGAGAATGTGCTTTAAATACACTTATCAAGTCTGCACATTTTACAGTTTAATTGATCCTTCAAATCTCCCTGTGAAGGATTCGTAGTTTCATTTAGTTCTAGTGCTAACTTGTGTTAGGAGTTATGAC
Source organism: Poecilia formosa (assembly GCF_000485575.1). Taxonomy (NCBI): domain Eukaryota; kingdom Metazoa; phylum Chordata; class Actinopteri; order Cyprinodontiformes; family Poeciliidae; genus Poecilia; species Poecilia formosa. The sequence goes on along the minus strand of NW_006800023.1, from coordinate 515,410 downwards.
GGACAGAGCAGGTCTTGTGATGAAAGGTTAAAAAGACCAAGGTTTTACATCTTAAGTTCATCTCGTCTCTAGCTGCATCTGTAAAACAAATCACCTAATTAGTCTCAAATAAAAGGCAAAGAATCACTGCTGGCCACAAGAGGGGCCTATTGCTTCTCAAATAAGAGGCAAAACAAAATGAATCTAATAACATTAAAGGTTAAGTAAGGTTACACTTTAATCTTACTGGACATATTTAGCTTTTTTGACTTAACTAAAAACACGCAAGTAACTGTGTTAAGGATTTAACATTTAATAATAGGTTTTAAAATAGACTCAGTCTGCTTTTATTATTTTTATGTATTTTTATAGTTACACACTAGAGGGCGTCCTTCTATCAAAGTTTGAAAAAAATAGCTTACCATTTGCCATGGACTTGCATCACATCAGAAAGTCAAGATATTTTTTGATGGGCCTCTAAGTCACCATATTTATAGTAAAAACAGTGCAGCAGAATAGTTTTGGATTACTTTGTCAAAATAACAATATTAAAAAGCAATAAAGAAAGAACTGTCAATAAAATGTCTCCTTTCATTATTTTTTAACGGTGCACTAAATGCATTACTTTACTGTTTTGATCTTATATAGGGTTCAATTAAGGAATATTTTTCAAAATTAAAAAAATAAATTTATTTATTTATTGTCATGTGCCGTTTGATTTGCTATATTTTGTCAGTATTATTTCAACATGATAAAAAAAAAGTCTCAACCATCATCATCATTAAATTTCATAAGACAAACAGCTACACTTCAGTTGTCTTTTTTCCCCCTCTATCAACGACGCTATGACGCACCTGCCGAAAAGAAGTGCCACTTTTTATGGTCATAAAAATGTTTACGGTGACTGTCAGCATTATCACATTTTATTGGTGCATGGAGCTGAATCGGCAGGCGGTGATAGCTGTCTTTCTAGCATTAATTTACATTAAATTTTTACTATTTACTCTGTTTTTCCCTCATACTACCGAAAATGAATGACAATGCAGACATATTTTGATTCAACCACTATGGTAGTTTCTAGCAAGAATGGCTCCTCCAGAGCACCGTAGTAACCTGTATAAACAGGAACCGGCACGCCTAGTTCCGGTATTACGGTAACTGAAAGGCTGCGTTGCTTCTGTGTCAGACAGACCGGTGTTTTACTGGAAGACGCCGAGCCGAACAGGTAAAGATTTTATACTTCTTTTACTCACTGCCGGCGTTGTAATGCAGCAGAAAACACAATCTGTAGCTCAATTAAAAAGCCTAAGACATTAACATTGAGGCAATCTTATCATCAGACAATAAGTGAATGTTTTAAGGAGCTCAACCTCTTTGATGAGGTGTGGGAAAAAAATGAGGCATTGTTCGTGCATAACAGAACTGGATCTCGGTTCTTGTGACTGTACGTGTGGTGGTTCTGTGGTGCCATTCAGCTTTTAAAGGGACGATTCTGCGGCTTTAATCTGATGTGAAATCACTGCTGAGCAACAGATCTAGAAACCCAGATTCTGTGGAGGGAGAGACCTGCTGATTGACCTAATTGTCCTGTGTCTTATTGGTCCAATTATACGCACTGTTTCTATGTGAGGAAATTAAATGATAAAAAAAAAAAAAAAAATGTCTGCATTGGGCTTTGGAAAGGCTTCACCTACTGCGGTGCCTGCAGGAACTTGGCTGGCTGCGGTGCCACTGAATGACCATCAAGCTCCAGAGACTATATAGCTACACAAACATACAGTATAAAATGAATATGGATGTTAAAAACAAGTGCTTAAATATAGCTGCTTGCTATATATATTTTTTCTCTAATGACAGAGAAGAGAGAAGGGGAGAGAGCTGCAAAAACCAGTGCTGAGTCATATTGGCGTGCCCCCTGATTGATCACACATCCCAATAATCTGCATTTCTGCTATTAATATTTCCCATTCCATGTTAAACATCAGTAATATATAGCCTACTATTGTCAACATAGTCTATTTCATTCTGAAATAAAATATGACTTTTTCATACATTGCTCTATTGTGAATCTAATGTAAAAAAAAAAAAAAAAAGCCTGTAATTTACCCCGTCTGAGGTCAAATTGCTCCCTCTGAATGGATATTTGGTTAGCTCACACAAGATGGATTTCTCACTTAGAGCATGCTGGCTTCAGTCACATCTCATTTACATATTGGGGGCTGGGGGTTGGATATCGATTTCCCTTTGTGGAGTCCACTTGCTCCAGTGTCTGCACATACATTTTGATGCCTCATGCATTCAAGATGAGGGTGGGATTCATGGAGTCCTGCAGATTGCCGAGCGCACCATGAAGGTATTTGTCTGGAGATTCTGGCTGAGTGTTCCACCTGCTTTCCTTTGTTATGCTGGCAGGAATTCATCTAGGATTTATTTATTAATTTTTTTTCGCATGTTACACAATGCCATTAACGTGAATGATCACAGCAAGTGGGTGTGATCTGCATCATATGACCTGCATTAATATCCCTTTTATTCAGTGTGCATTTAAGTTATATATATATATATATATATATATATATATATATATATATATATATATATATATATATATTTGGATACTCTTTGGCAATGCAGTTAGATAAGAACTTGGTGAAATTCGGTGTGTCAAGCCAGTCAGGGTTTGTTTACTGTTTGTTTTTGCCTAAGTCCTAGAGGGGAACTGGATCTTTAAGATGTGCGTGCCAGTTTTTACAATGTATTACGAGGTAGTCATACCCCTAGAATGTTTCCACACTCGTCACATTTTGATCCATGAATTTGTGTTTTAGTAGGATTTTAGATGTAGGACCAACACAAAATGGCACATAGGCGTGAAATGCAAAGAACATCATGCGTGGTTTTCAGAATTTTTCACTAATTATGTCTGAAAAGTGTGTCCATCTTCATCCCTGCTGTGGAGAAGTTCAGAGCAGAATTTGGCTAAAAAACAAGGGGGGCCCAAAATAGATGGCAAAATAAAACAGTTCTTGCTGTGATACAGACTGTTCTCTAAGCAAAGGCATTTGCTTTTTGCCCTTCAAGTTGTGAGCCAGACACATAACTGAATATCCAGTAACTAAACGTAATCTGCTTTATAGCACAGCCTCCTTGGATCATTTTCTCTCAGTGGAGAACAGGATTCTATAAAGATGTCCTTAAAACCTTTGCACACTATTTAGCTCTTCTCTCTAGCATGAATGCATAAATATATGTATATTTTTGTGAAATTCCAAAATTGGAAGCTTTACCAATTGACACTAAGTTCTATATTGCAAAATTACATTGGATGAGCTAATTTTTTAGTTTGCTACGGGTCCCTACAGGATGATAACATTTTGGTTATTTTCCAGACAGCTCAAAAGGAAAACCATCTAAAATCATCTAGGAAGAACCTAAGCTGTCCAGTTACTGCGTCACCCTGAATCATCATTGTCATTAGCTCAGTCAGTTGTTGGAGTCAGCAGTCCAGGAAGAGGTGCCAGCTTGGTGTGGTAGCCGTGCTGTCTGCCTGTTCACACTCAAGTAGTGGTAGTGCTTTGCATAAGATTGGTGTGTGTGTGTGTGTGTGTGAGAATAAGGTAACTTAATCCTAATTCTCAGTGATATGAATGACATAAAATCTGCCAGAAGACATGGAGAGACACAGACAGTCACATGCGCACACCTCTCTTGTTTGTCACATCTTGACACAGTGCTGCATGTGCAGTTATCTCTGTGTGTGAGACAGAAGAAAGTGGGAAACAAATCTCTGTATAATAAAGAGAGGCTTTCAGTGGCAGCAGCACCAACGCATTTTGTCACGCAACTAACATGTCTGCCACCTGGTCGTTTACTATCGCTGCCTTTCTGGCTCAAAAATGTTTTTTTTTTTTTTTTTTGTTTTTTTTTCCCAGTTTTTATCACAGTGGTCAGTGTGGCTATGCAAGTAATCAGGTTACATTTTAAGGCTTCTTCAGTGTGACAACACAGTTGAATCCTTTATTGAGAAATAAAACATTCATTTCAAAATATTAAGAAGATACAATGCCTTGCAAACACATAATCCTTTAGGTTTTTTTTAATATTCTATGCTAGTACAACCATAAAATTAAATGTTCTGCTTTGGGATGTAATACAATAGATCCACACAAAGTAGCACATAATAGTCAAGTGGAAGAAAAAATGCCATAAAGTTTACCTATACAACACCAGAGTCAATCCTGTGCAGAACCAATCATAAATGGGATGGTGTGAAGGTGAACAAAAAATTTTCACTGTTTGCCTCATCACTTATCTTCAACATTTTTTAGATCCAGACTGATTGGCTATTTAAACAAATGGAAATGGTTTGATCTAAACCACTCTTTTGTAGATCTGGTTGGGTGTTTTAACTTGCTCTCCTGCCAGAAGGTGGCCTTTAGCTTCAGTCTTATGTATTTTGCAGCTTAAAATAGGTTTTCTTCAATAATTTTTCTGTTTTTAGCTCTCTCCAGAGGAAATGTCTTCCTGCAGAATGACACTGTCCCCACCATGTTCCATGTTTCAAAGTGGGATGATGTGTTTAGGTTGAAAAACACCCATCTAGGGACAAGTGCTGCGGATTAACTATAAGCACTGTGGCGCAAACATGGCACTACGATTCTCTTCAGTTTGTCTATGTCGATGTGTGTCTGTCCCTATCAAATAAACTTAAATAAATAAATAAAGAAATTAAATGCTAGTTTTCAGTCATGCATAAAACTTGACTTGCAGGCCAAAAAAGTTTAACTTTGTGTGCATCGAACAAGAGGACAGATTTTTAACATGTCAACTGTGTCCCCTAATCACAAACGGTGTTCAGTGGTTTTTCTGATGCAAGATGTTTGTTTATCAAAGTTGTCTAACAAATCTCTGGGCCTTTCACAGAACGTCTCGATTCATACGAAGGTGAGAATAAACACAGATGGACTTAATTTATCGTTAACTAAAGGCAATTGTTTGCATTTGACTTTATCTAGGGGGATTATAGTAAAGGCAGGTGAATGCAAAAGTGCAAATTCATGCCACAATTTTCAGTTATATTTATTTGTAAACAAAAAAAAATAAAAATAAGTATTTTCCTTCCACTTCACGACTATAAGCTGCTTTGCGTTGGGTTACCCATTAAAACCTTCAATAAAATGCAATAACACATGAAGCTGTAACTTGACAAAATGCAAATACTCTTTTAAAAGAGATGAATACTTTTAAGAGCATTTCAAATCTCTTAAAAGTATGGATACTTTTAAAAGAGACCATACATATCTGAATATGTTTGTGGAAACAGGAACTGGGGAAAACCTTTAAATCATATGAAGGACAGGGTTTTGTTTTCCACTTTTAATGCTTTTTGATTGCATTAAATACAATTGGGTAAAAGACATCAAATAAATTATTTACCGTTCGGCCTTGTTGTCTCTGCTAATGAAATGTGTTATTGTCTCTTGGACCTCGTCGTCTCTTCTTGAATGTTCTGCTGTTTGGAAGAACAGTGTGTTTCTATAACCTCTATCAATATCTTCTTTGCAGTTTGTCATTTTGGGTCTAAATGTTGTTGCTTTGAATTTTATTTGGCTTTCAAGACAGTACTGAATTCTAATTTCAGCCTTTGGATTTTGCCAGAACAGCTTTTTTTTTTTTTCCATTTGTTTACCAGTGAAGCAAAGCTAATTATTGTTTCTCTATCATCCGCCCTCCCTCGCTTGCATATCTTTCATTTTGGGTCCTATTCTGCACCCAAACTCTCTCAAAATGTTTTTAACTGCAGAGCTAAAATCCAGGATTATCTCTCACACGAGGCACCTAAAGTAGATCTACCTTGTGTTCAAGGACAGAACATCTTAAAGCAAAGTGGAAGGGTAAAAGAGAAATGATGGGTATGGGTGCAGGACAGGGATTCATACATTCATCACAGTAATTTAATGCCTTTGCCAAAAACAACAAAAAAAAAAAGTTTGGAACACGATCTGAAAGGCAATGTGTCGGCTAAGATCACCCCAAATGTTCGTGAATAACCATTAAAATTCCTATTAAAGCGTGGTGCAGAATGCTGGTCACTGATGTATGTGTGCATTTGATTTAAAACAACTATTTCTATAGTCTAAATAAAATTGCATGTTTAATTCTTTAGAACTGTCATATAGTTAAGCTAATAACTCCTAACTGATCAACACAGAAAATGGATGGCATTAGTTGTGATCCTATTAGGTTAGCCTTAAAATTTTGATGCAGTGGAGAATGTTGACTTCATTTGTTGCGTTATTATCAGGGAAATGACCTGTCTAAGATTTGGGGCCATTGTTTCTTTTACGACTTGTGGCATACATTTGTCCGTACGTCCTCCAATGACCGGTTTGTTAGATAATCAAAGGGTAGTATGTCTAACTGGCTAGGGGATTGCTGCTCTTTATTTAATTCCAGTGGAACAGCTGGGTTTAAGCCATCAGATCCCCTAAAATAAGCCCAGATTTTTGTATTGAACTGTACTCAAATACTTTAATGCAGTTTTCACTCCTTGCCTATTTTCTTCATTTCTTTTCCCACACTCTTTGACCATTTTTTTTTTTTTTTTTTGGGTAATGTCGTTTGTGTCCGGTGTGAACATTCGCTGCCTTGATGCTCTGTCCAATTGGTTAACTGCTACAATTACATGTAAAATGCATGTTTATAGCACTTGTTTTTGCTAGTTTGGATTTTATAAGGGCTGTTGAAGAGTGTGTGGGTGTAGAAATGCAGATAAATGGCCAGCCACTTTAACAATAACCCACAGAGGGTTGAAAATGGAGGAAAATCTCACGACTGTAAATGGTTTAACATTAATCAAACTAGTTACATCGAATGTACCTGAGGATTTTTATTTTGGCAGTTTTAAAACACCAAAATGGTTTCAAAAATATGTTATGTATGTTGAAAGCAAGTAAGCAAAATGTAAGTTCATACTCCTTGACAGTTTGCTGTCTATATTCAATTAAAAATCCAACACACAGTAAACTATTTCGCGGAGGTTTAAGCAAAAAAAGACAATTCAAATTGATATGATGACACATATCAAAATGCAATTAAAATTTCTCCTGTTCACTGCTGTGTTATGCAACACTTTCACACTTCCCATCAAAGACCCAACACTCCTGAGATGGGTTCAAAGCAAGCCCGATTCCTTTCGAGCCGAAGAAATTCCCACAACCTTCTACATCCTTGTTAGCAAGTGTTTACTAGCTAAACAGATATCAGTCATGTACAGAGGGGTGAGTATTCCCCAGCCAGACTTCCTTTCATCTGAGTCAAAATGACCAATTTTCACCCCTGTCTCTTGGTAAAATGTTGCCATGGTACACTTGCAGAAATCCAAAACAGATGCGTGGATAGGTTGGAGAATCGGGCTCATTTATAAGTATAAAATGAAAGGGCATTTTGCACAGTGTGAATCCTGTCAGTTCCCAACGCTGAATATTTGCCGTTTATGGAACCGCAATCAGACAGTTTATAATCAGACGTATCTATTTGTCTGTCATTTTGTCTGAGAAAGAATGCAGATGGACATCCTGCTTGTGCTGATTCTGAATATTAACAAGCTTACATAAACTGCTCGGGCTACACACTCTGTCAGCCTAATTGCATTTCACATCAGTTTAGTGAACGGCTTTAATATTACTGCTCCTCTTAATGGCTTTTCTTGATGGAGCACAGAGGTTGATGGTGACGCCCCCCCAAGGTCTGCAACGTAGACCAGACACAGAAGCTGCTAAATGAAGGCACTCCACTGCAATAAAATCTTTATTTTTATTTTCTTCCAGCAGAGTAAACAAAGCATAGAGCACTTAACTGAACAGCACATTAAGGGCTTTTTGTCCATTTGCATTAACACGTCCTGAATAATGCCTCTGTTTAACAAAAAGACTGTTTGATAGGTGAAAAATAAACAGAAGATACCCAAGACTCTTTCAGTCAAGGTGAGTCAGAATTCCATTTAATTACAACAAGTTGATTGAAACTACCTCCCAAATTAAAATGAAATGGCAATTTTCTTAGACATTATATTAAAGTAAGAATAGAACTTGCATATTTTAAAAAGAAAACCTGTCCTTTCAAATTTTGAGTAAACATGAAACGTAGTGCAACTAAATCCATCCTAAATGTCAACAAACAGAAGTGATTTGTTTGTTCTTATACCATACCCCAAGAAGCTGAAAAAGTCCAAGTTTTGATTTGAAGCAATTTAAGAATGTCTGTCAATATGGAGCTACTCGGAAAAACTAGGCATTTACCAAATTGATGGATCTTTTAAAGAAGTTTGAGAGCTTCTTTCCGAGGCCAATTTGACTCTTGCTGGTGTGATGTTACAATAATAATAAAGCCAGGTAAATTTGTTGTTCATCACAGACATAGTACAAGAAAAGTATATTTCATGTAGTGCGCCGTATTGTCTCAGCTGTTATCCATTCTTCGTTTTTGTTTATGTTTTTTATTTTTTCCATTGCCTTTTGTTCTAGCTTTCCCAGATTCCCACCATATTGTCGATATTGTCACCAGACACTTTGCGGCTTGTGTGATCTGCAGTTTTGAGCTTCTTGAGGATCTGTGGGAATTCCAGACGGAAAAGCTTGCAAGTTAGACATGAGAGGAGAACATGAATAATTCTTGAAATGTTTTGAAGATTTCCATTTTATCTGCTCGGCTGTCGTCTTCAGGGAAGCAAGTCGTTCCTTTTCCAGTTATGTCACAAACGGTTGAGGAAATCCTGCACACAAAGCGAAAGCACACATCCACACAAATTAGCACAAATATAAACACGGTACACATGACCTGACAGGCATCTGAAGTATCTGATGATTCCTGTCTGTATTTTTTTTTTTGTGCGTTTGCTGTTGCTCCAATTTGAACAGGCTTGTACTCAGACTTTTATTCAGATATTGATTAAAAACAAATTATTATTTTAAAAGATCTAAAAGAAAAGCAGGGTTTGAATATTATCATCAGCTTATTTTTTAAATGAGTCAAATCTCTCGGTACGAAGTAAAAACAAACAAAGCTAGTTCCACAGTCAAGGTGCAACATCCTGGAAAGAGTGATCACGTCAAAGTTTATGTCTGGTCCTTTGGATTGCAAGTAGATTTCTTTTTTGAAAGTTGTAGTATGTGGATTTAAGACGTCAGTAATGGAAGACACAGCTACGTGTTGCAGAAGAGCTCCTCTGTTTGTTGATTGAAAATATTTCTCAAATGATAAAAACAGTTTCAAATTATTTTGAGATATTTATTGGGATTTACAATCCTACAGAATTTGGCTTGACAGCTGAGTTAAAAAAATAAATAAAAATCTTGTCTTTTGGTCCATGTGTACCAAAAGTAAATGAAGCTATGATTATTTGGCTGAGAGGCGCCTGAGATGGATTTATAAAGAATAGCTTCGGAGAATGGGAGTTGTAGGAGGATCAAAGTAAAATGATACTTTGTTTCTTTATAACTTTCAGAAAGACAGAGGTGGGTGGATATCAACTGGACTTGAAGAAGCTTCTCTGTTTTTTAAAATGGTGCTGATGTCCTTAAGATCTAGAGTGAAGGACAAACATGACTTAGAAGATGACGAGGCGGATAAAGAGAGAATTGGCGAAGGTTAAGAATTAGCGGTAAGATTCAACATTTCAGTCTTGGAGGACGCCAGAAAGTTGTTGCGTTCAGACTTTGATGATGCAGATACGAGATGAGCTCGAGAAGAAACAATTATGTCAAACAAAGGCTTTGAGGGGGTTTTGAAAGGAGGATTCAGCAGAATTCTCCCCTCCGCCTCCTTTTCTAAAGCTACATAACTGCTGTCTACATACAGTAATTAAGCCACGGTTTGAAAGAGAAGCAGATGTTGTTTTCCATTTAAAATAAATAAACTTTTTATGATCAATCCTCTATTGGTAAACTGCATCAAGCAAAATGCTCAACAGCCGACTAGAGGACCATAAAGAGAAGGTCACTGGTGTGCTTTTCACACCAATTATGATTACACAACTGGGTGTTTTTACCATTGTTCCAATGTGCACATGGCCATTCTTCAGTATTCTGACAATATTACCAACTTCCCTGTAAATGTGTTTAAATTGGTTCACTCCATCTTTTTACTATCAGTCTGCATACAATTATTTTTTTTGTGTCAAAGAACCTCTGGGATATTAAAGGAATTTAATACTGATGCTGACATCCTATAAGCCTATTCTAGATTCAACTGAGATATG
>NW_006800023.1:502899-503855 GCF_000485575.1 Poecilia formosa | reverse complement strand
AAATATTTTATATATATATATATAAACTAATCCCACAGATTAACAATTAATTTAACAATGTTTTCTTTTGCTGTTTTCAACAAAAACCTGCTTAGCTGTGATACCAGATTAATCCAGACAGCTCCTCTAAGTATTTAGACCAAATGCTACAATTGGAGGCCAGACTTGTCAACTTCCAGCCCACTCTGACTCGTCCCTTCTAATTCTGTAATGAGCCTTAACACCATGAGGTTTAGATTAGTTGCTAACATTGTACACCGAGTCTTGCTGCTGCTCCCAGTGGAAGCCATTAAGTCTTACCACCCACCATTCTAACACATGCAGAGAACAAACTCTGCTTTATTATGGCCTCCAGTCCATGCTGTATCCAGTAGATGTGCCTTTTCTGTGATTTGCATATTACAGTAAAAGAGCACTGTACAGTGGAATACTGCTGGAATAAAATTATTTTATAAATGGCACACTTTTGCTGGTAAGAGTATAGAAAAATCTTTACTTCTTTCATTCTGCTTTGTTTGCCTCATTACTATGCGTTGGATAAATTTATCGTGACGCACATTTAATTATTATTATTTTTTTCCATGGTAACCAGAGGCTGTAATCCAGTTAGGACGTGGACATATCAATAATTATTGAGCCCCACTGGGGGATTTGTCTTTGTGTAACACCGTCAGAAGGCATTATGGTGTTAAATGCATGATGTCTGACAAGCTCTGACAAACTGACACCAGGGATGCCAGTAGTGTGGATAGCATCATGTATATTGTGATATGTTTTTGTATTCGGAATTGATTCGCATATTAACACTATTTTATTTATTTATTTATTTATTTTTTAATTTCTTCTGTTTATTCCCAAATTCCGACATTCAGTGTCTTGGAAGCTAAACACATAATTTAAAATCTATAAAGATTCAAAATGTTGAATTTCCTGTCATCTCATTTACCTTGTGATAT
>NW_006800023.1:501284-502366 GCF_000485575.1 Poecilia formosa | reverse complement strand
TATATATATATATATATATATAATATTTATTTGTAACAGAATCTGTGTTGGCACTTCTTGCTGTCAGTACTTTGCACAGCTCTAGTTTACCAATAAAACAGCATTTAGTCCCCGACCATTCCTTTTTGCACAGCTAAACGAAATCAGAGGTGTCAAACTCAACCCTCAAGGACTAGTGTCCTGAAACACACCTCAGTCCAATGACTGAATTACCTCCTCATGAAGTCAATGTCTCCCGAGTCCTGCTAACGATCTAATTATTCAGCTGTGCTGACGCAGAGACGCATATAGACGTTGCAAGACGCCAGCCCTGGAGGACTGGAGTTTGATGCTTGTGATCAAAATAATCCAGACTCCTGGGCGTTCTCTTATAATCGCTTCTCTTGACTCATGCCACAGATTTTCTCTAGGTTTTTAAGACTTAAGGACTGATATGGTAATGGTAGTATTGTTTATGTTCTACCGTTTTTGTATTGATTTGGCCATATGTTTGAATCATTATCGTGCCAAAAGACCCAGTGAGGGTTCATTTTCACTTTCCCAACAAAGGCCGCCATATTTTTCCTCATATTTCAAATAGCTCAGTAGGATGAATAGCAAAGCAATTCATCCTTTTTTGGAGGAAAATACAAAAAAAAGCTCAGTCTTAGTCTCAGTAATTACAATAATTTTTAATTGTAAGTACTTTTATATTGCAGTGATAATTCATTTAGTATTACGTCTCTCTACGATTTCAGTTCCTCATTTATATTTTCTCTATAGTTTTTTCAAATAAAATGTTTGAAGAGGTAACTACTTTTCACTTATTCTGAATATAATTAGAGTATGTGTTCAAACAGATTTGTTCTCAATAGAAAGTAATAAAAGCAGGCTGAAAAATATGAACAAAGAAAAGATAAAAAAATAGAATAGTTATTAGATTAGGATTAGTAGGTAGTTTTATGTGATTAAGTGTGAGAGGGAAATTCCCTTTCACAAAAGGAAAAGAATGGATGGGATTACTGTACTGGTATACACAGAGACTCATGAATGATGGTCTTATCCCAGAAAGATTAAGAGAAGAAAAAAAAAAGTATTTTCAT
>NW_006800023.1:498056-500239 GCF_000485575.1 Poecilia formosa | reverse complement strand
ATTTAAAATCTATAAAGATTCAAAATGTTGAATTTCCTGTCATCTCATTTTGTGATGTTCATACATTGCGAACCAAACAATTTAAAAACAGAACTGATTTGTTTGCACAATATGGCTAAAGTACCTTGTCTTAATACTGATGAGTACAGTGCTAATATAGCAACGTTTTTGAAATGCAATATTTATTGTTCAGTGTGTTTTCTTAATTTTATGAATGAATGCTTTTCGTGGCTGTTATCCATTCAATTTCTTTAACGGAGTCTCACTGCAGTAGCTGCTCACACTAGATACATGAGATAGTGCTGTGAGGTCATTTAAGATTGTGGAAAGCATGGTAATGACTGATATTATCATTACCATGCTCAATGATAATATCACACTTGCTTGAATTTCCAATTTCGTTCATCCCTGCTGTTTACTGCATTTCTGCTTTCAGAGCTTTAATGTTCTGGTGGTTTACTTGCCCCTGTTCTCTTTCTTCCCTTTTTCTCTTTGTTGGGAAAGAAGAGAGGAAAACCACCCATGTCCAAAAAGCTGATTTTGCTTCTTATTTTTTCAATGTTAAATGTGGCAAATATGACCATAATATTTGACTTAAAAGCCAAAATCAAACTTTTATGCTAAATATATAGTAGGTTAAGTATTTCTATTGTTTAGGTAGCTGTACAGACAAGGTCCAGCAATTATGAATGGATACTGTTAAACTTCAGAGACATTGTTTATTTTTTTTTTTTATCCCATTATTTGGGAATTTGTTGGATTTTAGACATTGGGTTGCATTGGACATCTTAATTTCTTAAATTTTACCTCCTGAAGGAGACTTTGTTGCCATTTTTACAAGTGCATCTTAGCAAGACAGAATATCTTAAAGATAATTGATTAAATAAATAAATAAATCATGAGGATTTAGTAAACACAAAGTGATACATTTCCAGGATGTATTTCAGTATTTTTTGGTTATGGCTTATATTTAATAAAATCCCGAAATATAGCTTCTGAGGAAATTAGATGGTTTACTTTTTGCATTTAATCAAGCATATAAATTAAATGTGTGATGTTTTAATTTATAGTCATGCTAAACAAAGCATTTTAACATAACTGCTCGATAATCATTACATCTATCAATTCCTCATTTCTCTCTAAAGACCTCGTGCTTCTTTGTGGTTCCTTTGTTTTCTCACTGAACTCAGACTACATGAAAATATGGAAGCTGTCAGCAGAAAATGTCATTGTGTCTGAATATGTTGTCCACTTGCTTCAGATGTGGAGATTACTACGTTTTGCCTCCTAGGAGTCCCAACACCCCACATCCCACCCTTCTGTCACTGTTTACCTTTAACAGCCGTTCTTGAAAAAGAAAAAGAAAAAGAAAAAGAAAAAAAAATCTATTGCCCTCCCTCTGACATGAACCTTTACTTAGGCTGAATCAGCTAATGCTGTTATCAGTTGCCATGGAGACTGTCGGAGTTAGAATGTTGCTGTGGAAACGGAGCGACTGCTCATTACCACCCACAGCAACCTTCCACACTCCCCTGAGCAGCACCTCACAAACACATGAACGCACACACACGCACACACACACACACACACACACACACTGTTCCACACAGACCCATGAAACCCCCAAAAGGTACGGCCTTGTATTGTATCAGTTGTGTTTATATTAGACATGGTGTGTGATTTTATTTTCAACTCTGAGAGACAGCGACACCTTTTTTACGCCTGTATAAACCGAGGACAATCTGCATCGGCGTAACAAATGAAGCTCTAAACTGAAACGATACAACAAGGGGATTTATTGGTGAACGCATTGTTGCCTTAGCCTTCAATGTTTGGCACAACAGTAGGAGTGAGTTAGGAGACTGTGAGTTTCAATTTTGATGATATTATGAATGTTATTAAATTGCAAGTGGAGAATTGAGAAGTGGTCCATTTAGCAGCAATGCTGAAATGTTTCCACATTGTATAAAAGTATTCAGCAGCTCAGTGTGGTTTCATTCGATTCAGCCAATTAAAGATTAAAGGCAGTGAAAGAATAAATTACACCCCCCCCTCCCCAATCACTCTCTCTCGCCGCACTCACCAGTGTTGTTGAACTGTGGTTTGCTTCTTTAAAATCAAAAACATATTTAATCCCCTTTTCTTTATGTCAAACCTCTGCCCCTTTAGTGTGTGTGTGTGTA
>NW_006800023.1:461305-498027 GCF_000485575.1 Poecilia formosa | reverse complement strand
ATATATATATATATATATATATATATATATGGGTGTGTGTATAGACAAACCGTCAGACTCAGTAACACAATAGATATACTAATTGACAAATGATTATCAGCAATTGCATTACAGTGGAGCCCAGCCAGTCTGGGTTTAGTGTTCTTGGATTTATTTACCTATTCAAAAAGTGAATCAAGTGGCATCAAATGAATGCTTGTAGACATCTAGAAATGGTGAAGGTGACCTGCTGAAGTTCAAACTAAACATCAGGAAGAAAAGAAAGGGGTTTTTAAGTGACATGGCATTTAAACATGACATGATTGTTGGTGCCTATTGGGCCATTTTGGGTATCCCAAAGTCTCCTAATCTTCTGGTATTTATATAACATTTTATAAAACATTTTTCAGGTTTTCAGTGGCCTAAAAAAACGTCACTATCCAGTGAGTGGATTTATGTGAAAGAACATGCCTTTTTGATGTCAGAGTAGAATTTCCAACTGGTGCAAGATCATTGAAGGACGCACAATATGTTAACCCTTGATGAGCAGATTACCACACCAGGTGCTGAAAACCAGAAATGGATTCTACACTTTGCACATGGTCGCAGAAATTGGACAATAACTGCTTGGAGAAACTTTTGAACTCTTGACTTCAGTTTGTCATAAGCAACATGAAAGTATCTATCCAACCTGCCTCATAGCAGCAGTCATATACTGATGTGGGTAACATTTTCTTGGCACATTTTGGATGCCTTAATAACAATCAATCGTTGTTTAAATACCAAAGCTCTCCTCGGGATTGTTGACCTTGTTGATCTTTTTATCACCACAGTGTATCTATCCATTCCAGCAGGATAGATTCCTTTACTAAAAAATGGCCTCCACAATCATCAGATCTGTCATTTGCGATGTCATAATGGTAAACTTGCATCATGAAAGTATAATCAATACTTTTGATGAAACTTTATGATGCTATCATGTAGATATGGACCAAAGTCTGAGCAACATTTCGGTTATGTTGTTAAATATAAGGCAAAAGAATTAAGGTAGATCTGAGAGCAAAAGGCGGCTAAACTCAATTAGCGAGGTCTACCTAATTCAGCGGCTAGTAACTGTATTTAAAGGAACTTGTTTCATAAGATCATTAATGAACATGAATATATTTCACTCTGCAGTGGAATATTTAATCTATTTTTTTTTTACTTGTACGAAGTGCCAGCATGTAGTGGTAGGCGTAATGTTATGGTAACACTAGGAGATGGGATTCGGCCAGAGCCAACACATTTGACCACAATAATTGTAATTTTTACTGAGTCATCAGTTCTACTTTGATTATTAACCTATTAGTGATGGAAAATGAATTCTTAGAAAAAGAAAACATGTTTTGATGACTATTTTTTTAACACATTGGGAACTTGATAGTTCCCCCACAATAAGACCACTTCCCTGAGTCATTCATAAAGTCAAGACCACACTGACTCTTTTGCAATTCTTTGTCCAAACATTAAATTAGATTCTCGAATCTAATGTGAGCAATTTCAGGTATAAGAAAAAATAAAAATTTTAAATTCAGACGTTTTTCCTTCATTTAAACAAATATATCTCTCTCTTAAAATATATTCCTCTAAAAGATTAAGCCTGGATATGTTTGCTACAAATAAAAAAAAATTACATTACTAAATTATCAAAATGACTTTTCAAAAACGTAAAGGAATGCATTTCTTATCGTTCTGAATTATTTTTTAATTTAATAATGTTCAGGCTGTAGAAAAACCTACCCTATGCTCTTTCTCCTTTGGGCTCTTTCATAATTCAGCCCTAGCACAAGCAGAGCTGCCTGGTATGGCTCACTATTTCACTGCTCCCCTGAAAGTTGGCCGTGTGATACTGGTACTTAAACACAATCAGATATCACACTCTATCTGAGGCCATTTGGCCTTGAAGAGAAATCTACAGTATCAGCTACATTTATTGGCACCTGTGGTAAAAATGTGTAAAAAGACATCCTAAAATAAATGTATCTTCTATTGCAGTAGAATATTCTTGGACTGAAAATTTTCTAAAAGATGTTTGGTGGACAAACATGACCTGACAACTTTTCCTGTTAAGAAGTAGATGTTACACAATTTCTTCAGATGATCCAAAGCCCTGGTCCTCTCTTTCGCTCTGTTCTGTTCAGCTCACCATACAGCTTTTCAAGAATTTTTCAAAAGGATGTAGATGGCAATGAAAGAGGCTCATTTTGTATTTGGTAAACTATTTTTGTGCTATGTTTAGAGCATTGAAAGATCCACTAATGACCCATCTCTCACAGCAGATTTGATTTAATCACTAAATATTTCATTTTTTAGTTTATAATGCCATGCATTTTAACCATGTTTCGATAGCATTTGGAACAGAAAAAGGTGCAGTGAATCACCTTAAAAGTGGAAATAAGTTGCTAGCCCACTTTGTTTTAAAAAAGCTCATATACTCAATGTATGTCTCCTAAAGCACTAAAGTAAGCTCCTGAGGTTTACTTTTGTTACAACTGTTTTTTCTGGCATTCTCCTTGACCAACTGGTTTGAGTGTAGATGGGGTCAAATGGTTATGGAGACTTTGTGACCCAAGATGCCACTTCTTGTTGCAGTTGTCTGATAGTGATGTTTAGATAAGCACCCCCTTACAAATGGGCTCACTGATAAATATAAATCCTAATTGAGCTCAGTGGCATGTGGCTAAGAAAATGGGCCTCTTTCTCAATGCAAAATTTATACACCAAAGGAACGATTAAAAACTTTGTTTAAGATGACAATTAGTGTGGCATCTGTTTTTCATTTTATTGAGTTTATTTTATGTTTAACAGGATTTTTTACCCCGTTGAATAAGTACAATAAAAAATAAAGGTTGGATTAAAAAATAAAATAAAAATACTGTTAGATTATGCTAGAGCAATACAAAATTGATGTATCTTAAGGTGTTTCATACACGAGGACCACCAAAAAATGTGATCAGCACTGTAACCTTTGTGCTAATTTCTGCAAAATATTCTCAACACTGTTCAAGTGCTTTAGTACTTTAGGAGTTGATATTTTCCAAGTGGTATTGACAAGAACACTACAGTTCTGGTAGGAAAATGTTTTCCACAGGGTGGAAAACATTTATTAGCATTTATGTTTGAAGACCCTTTTCATTGTGCTTGTGTATATCTTCTCACATCTCTTCTCGTCTTACTTTACTGTTGGTGTAGTTCAAAGTGCATACCAACATATGCAATGCATAACATATTTATCATCTAATCTTTTATTTCTTGTAGTTTTACAAATATTTAATTTCCATTTCATATGCATATTGCTAGACCTATAATGTCAGACTTCAATGAATGTGATCATGAAGTGGTCTAGTTATTTTTACATCTTGAGCATCTTGTGAGGTCTACGGTGCCATGTTATGATAGGATTTAAGCAAGTTAAGTCTTGATGTCTGAAACAAAAAGAAAAATGTGAGTACGCTGTAGTAGTGGTAGTGAATTATCACATACAGTTGGTAGGTTTCACACTTCCAGACTTGAAAACTTTGGAGCATTTGTTGTACCAAAGCACAAACCCCTCTTATCACACACAGCATCTCTTCAGTGGCAACGAAAGCTGAATTCGCCGAATCTCAAACAGTGAACGCTATCACCATGCAAGTTGTTTGCTTGAGTGTTTGCGTTTCTGCGTGAGCACCGAGGGGCATTGTGAGTTTTTATGCAACGTGTTCATCAGTTTCCTTATAACATGCAGTAATTGACCAGTTCTGTTTTTAGAGCGGCCCACGCAAACTCATAAGGAAGCTGTGAAAACGCTGGCTTAGTTGCAAAGAGCACTGCCATCTAAAACCAGGCAGTGCCTTAGAAAGACAGGGCAGGCATTTCATTTGACACTAAATATGGTGTCAGGCTGTGGAGAAATGATGTTGAGAAGAAAAGAAGCGTAAAGAAGCTGAATAAGGTGAGGGCAGGAGGATAAGAGTCAAACAGAGAAGGAAAAAACATCTATTTTTAGATGGATAATGTGTCCTTTATTGTGTGAAGTCTTTTTTACTTTTATTGTCTTCCTCTTATACACAGCCAATTGCAGTTAACAGGAAACAAACTGGTAGAGAAAGTCCTCTCTTATTGGGTGTGAAAATAACTTGTTTTCAAAGGGGATTTTCTTTTTTTTTATCTCTGAGGGGAAATTAAGGGCTTATTTTATTCATATACAGGATTCATACATTAAATACTGGAAATTTGGAAAAATAGAATTGACTATGCTTATATAAACTATGGCTTTGTACAAGCACATAAACAAAAGCTGATATCCATCTTAGAAGTGTTGAGCAATTTATAGACCAATACCAGGTTTGGCCACTAGGGAGCTCAGAACTAATGGCCTTTAGCTTATTTTTCTTTCCATCTTTTATAGTTTTCTTTTTCTTTCTGCTAAACCATTTTTCTTTCCATCCCAATTCTTTGCACCTTCTGTTGGCTGAAGGACAAATTGAAAATCTGATATGAAAATAGGAAAGGTTGTTTAAGAACAAATACAGTTGAGTCTAATTGAAACTCTACTCATGTAAATTAAAAACACACACAGTCAGTATGTTGAGCTGCTGTGAGTTGAAAGTGAGGATAATATGTACATTTATATATTGTGCCACAGAGATATGTGACAGAGAAGTAATCAATCCTATGGCCTGAATTAAAAAAAAACATGTCATGTTATATGCCAGACCACATGTTAAATGTTATCTGGCCCTCTCAGACAATGTAAGAGCACTCTATTAAATCTCCTACACGTTAAATCACAACATCGTCCATCGTCGTCTCCCTCGATCGCCCAGCCCCCTTTCACCTCTGTTAGATCATAGTCTTACAATAATACTCGAGGTCATCCATGCTTGCCCCGTTTTCATGAACAGGTGCCCTAAAATTCAGCCAAACATCTTCAGAGTCCCCCTATTTTCTTCTCCAACTTGCTTCTCACTATTACAGAATTTCAGTAAATAAATAAATGTTACTGAAATGGATATTGAGATAGCATGGTAAGGCAGGTAAAAAAAAAGAAGAAAAAAAAAGGAATTCGGGTTGTTGGGGAGTGATGCTACAAAAAAGCCTTTCCTTTCCCACAATCACAAATGTAAACCTGAACTTTGCTAAAAAATCTACTGAGACTTTTTTTGGGAGCTGTCTGCGTTGGTTGGATGAGAATACAATTCAATTTAAAAACACCTAACACAGGGAAGTCAAATGTTGTTGCAACTCGTCTAAGTTTCTTTAAAGAGCCGTGGTAGATGCTGTTTGATGTGGGCAGGAAGGATCTAGTAGCAGTCTGTATTTCAGCGAATCTGAAGAAGCCTCTAATTGAAGACACTTTGTTGTCATGAGGAGGATGCTCAGGGCTGATCATAATTTCTTTTAAAGAATCCTTCTTTGTACCATCATCTCCAGCGGTTCCTCAGTAGTCCCCAAAACAGAACCAGTCTTCTTAATCAGGTTGTTGAGCCTTTTTAAGTCCCTGACTTTGATGTTGAAACCTTAACAGGTGATGGCAGAAGATGGTTCACGCTCCACAACAGACCTAAAGAAGAAATACACTCTCTTGCAGCAAATTATGAGGGATTTAAGAAGTTTCCACACAATGCCACAAAGCGGTCTGTCACCACTCTGTAATTTTCTTCTTGACCATCTATGTTATATCCAGATGACTTCATTGGCATCAAATTATTTCTGTGGATGACGCGAGTCTGTTTCGTACTGGACATCTGAAGTGTACGGCGCTCCTGTGCTGCTGACCACCTGGTTAGACACATGACCATTCAGTTTCACAAACTGGTCTGTTTGTCATGTGATCATTAATCCAGGTGACTGTTGAGGCCTCCATTTGTGTCTTCTGGAGTATTTGACAAAACAAACAAGGCTGAATTGTTTTAGATGCTATGGAGAAATCAAAGCACATAATCCTCGCAGTGCTGCCTGCTTTTTGTGATTGACCTGTTTAGTAAACATTTCAGATGGGCCCATAATAAAATGGTAGCGTCCTGAACAGTTTTAAATCCAAAAACATTTTAAAGAAAATCTCTGTGAATGTGCAAGTAAACTGAAAATGGGTCCACACCGGATCTGTCAGCAGGATGCTAATCCAAACCAAAAAACAATTCAAGACAGAAATGGTTCCCCTGACCCAAAATCAACTTTGATCCTTCACCACAGGTTTCCAGACCTAACTTCTTCAGAAACCTTATGGACTCAGCTGAAGAAAAAAGACCAGATTAGAGGACTCAGTGGATTGGATGACCTAGACAGTAACAGTTAAATATCTCTTTCTTTGTGTCCTTCAAACTTGAGAAATGTTACCTGTAGACTGTACTGCAAACAAGACTTATAAAAGTACAGCAGTGGCACCAACAATTGTTTCACTCTTGATTTGAATACCATTTATTTCTTAATCTAAGATTTTTGTCTTCCACTGAATAATTATGAAAATGTCAATTAATTTTAACAGGGTTTACTACTCTTTATCAGGTGTACCTACTATTTTCCCTGTGTATATAAGACAAAGATCTGATGGTTTTTTTTTTACACATCAGTGTATCAATATCTGCTAAATTCAGATGTCTATTCAGTGTTTTAACCAGAACTACTAAAGATTTATATATATATATTTTTTTTTACCAAGTATAGCCTGATTTATAGTTTTATGTTCTATAGATCCTTTCAACTCCTAAATGCTGAGTATTTCATCAAACGTTTTTTTTTTTATTTTCCTTTCTGCCGATTCCTGGTGGCAGAAGACCTGCCACAACGCCAGAATGAGGCCGAATGACCTTTAATATTTTTAATGAAGTCTCAAGGGATTGCTGTCAATGTGTTCCCTTTGTCATCTCTTTCATGACGTTGGTGTTAGTACATTATAAGATGTTTCTTTTGAATCATGCCAACATCTATTTAGCTTCAGTGTTGCCTAGCAACATGGATGACACAGACTGTGCTGATAAGTGTCCAAAAGCCTGCTGAGGATTCTGCTGTGAAAGCATCTCTGGAAAGAAGTTTTTTGTTTTTTTTGGACTGCACCTCTTAGTGAATTAAAATATGACGTTTCTCCCTATTTTGTGGAAGTGGCCTTGTAAAATCATCGAGGAAACTGTTGAGCCAGAGGCTGCAAATGTTCACAGTTTTTATTAGCAAAATGTTTTATTCTGAAATAAAATGTTACTGCAATTTTTACTGGTTGAAATTGGGAAAACATGCTCCAATCAAGCAAAATCGAACATAATGTTTAGCAGGGACTGGGCAAGTCTCTCATTTCATCCTCAGAACATCCCCCTATTCCCTTGTAGGCTCTGTGCTACTGTCTGGCTTTTAGCGTGTTGGGAAATTATAGTTATTTCACAGCTGGAGCACCAGAGTTGCCTCACAACCTCTTGTTAAAGACACAGTAAATTTGGGGCTCCCTTTCGTGAAGAAAGCAAACGAGACATATATCACACACCCTGCTGCTATAGTAGCCCACAGAAAACCACCACAGCCTCTGTTTAAGAGCTAATGCTTAGTATTAAATTGTCTGCTGGGATTACTTCATTTATATTTCACATATTCCATCTTATCAAACTCAAATTTTTGAACTTGAGTGCAAGAAGTGAAAATGAATAAAACCTTATTGAACGTAATGAAGCACATTTACGCAAAGAGCTACCAAAGCAAGGTTAACAAGGTAGAGGGAGTCAAAGCAGCATTACAAATCCATGTAAAAGTGATGTCATCAGTGTGTCGGTGCCGGTTAGGACTGCCACTTATCAAGTGACATGAAGGATGCCTACGAGGGTTGGGCCTGTTTGTTTTTCCCGTTGGCATGACAATTACCATGTCCCAAGTGATGCATCCTCTGTTTAATATGACTGATTTCTTGGTCTCAAGCAAATATTATGATTCACATTTAATATTTGAAGTGATTGATTGCCAACGATAAAGGTTGTATTCAAGATAACTCAGAAAGACGGATCATCCTACAGTGATTTAAAAAAGAACACACTGTTTTTGAACTAAGGGCAAGTTCATATTTTTTGTCATCTGTGTATACCCCAGTGCTGGTTGTGTTGTTTGCATAAAAATATGCTTTTAATGTAAAAAAATAAATAAACAAATCTGAGCCCATAGATGGGTTCAGCCACTATGTTAGTTTGGAATCCAATTCCAGTCAAGTTGCATTTGATCTGATAAAGAATAGCTCTTGTTTTTAACAGAACAACAGGCAGAAAACGGTGGAGGGCAACCTATCGATTTCTTGAGAGAGAGGTGACCGTTGAGGTTAATGCAGGTGCAGGAAGAGGGTCTGCCACCAGTTCAGCACAGCTTTCTGTTAGCCATTGTACTACATGATTAATCCAGAGTATTGACATATCCCCATTGGCCTGGTATCAATATCTTAATTCCTTAACTGGAAGAGATGCCACTAAAGCGCCTTCCATACATACATTTAGTGTACATCTTGGAAAAGAACACCAAAACAAATTTTGGAGACATTTTGCTATACCTTGCATAAATTATTTTTAATAAAAGTGAAAAAAAAAAACAAAAAAAAAAAACATAGAAAATGAGACCCTAATATGATCCTCGGGTATTTGGGTTTTGGTTTCCTTTGCGGTTTCATTTCCTTGTTTATTTCATCAATTCTTATTGTTTCATGATGATTCTTGCCGTTATTGTTACAAATGTCCTGCCATACCATTTAATTCCTATCTGTCTAGTTTCTTCTTGTTTGTTGTACATTGGAATTTATTTCCTTATTATTTTACCTTTTTGGTTTGAGCTGTTATTCTGCCTTATTGCTACTTGCATTTGAATCTTAGTTTACCTTGACCATTGCTTTCAGCTTAATTTAGTTTTAGTATGTCTAGTTGCATAAACTATGCCCCTGGCTAATTTTTTATTATAACCTTCTAAACTGCCTTTTTCAAATGAATGTCTGTCCCTCGGACCTGCTTCTTCAGCTCACTTCTTGTCTCATATTTGTATTGCAAAATTCTGTGCAGGACACCCTTAAACTAATATTTGGTTCTCTTGATTTAACACATGCCATCTGTTATTGCAAGATTTATTTTATATTTGCTTATTTACAGTCTTCAGTTTGGACAGAGGAGAAGAAGGAAAACAAAATATAAAATGAAAATATCAGACACTGGTGAAACAAGTCGAGGAGGCTGCAAAGATGTAGTTCAATGAGGACAGATTTCCAGTTCATCACAGCAATAATATTAGGAATTCTCCATATATCTGACACTTAAACTTAAGAAAAACAGTATCAAGCTAGTGAAACATGCTATTTGAGTAGAAATGCTTAGCCTAACTTGAAAAAATGAGTGAAATGGTCGCTTTGTGGTGGTTTCTGATATTCAGACTGTTTAGATTTGTGATATCCCTCTTGCCTCTACAGTGAACCACAGCCTTCGTTTTCCATTAAATCTGACCAATGGGAGTTAAACTAAAGCCACTTATATTGTATCTGCTCTCATCTTCAGCTGTGTGTTTTTATAAATGAAGCATGTCGTTCTCATACTTTCATAAGCAACTTCACTGTGTGTGAGAAAGGAGGGTAGCGTGAAAGTGAAGAGGCCTTTTTTGTGATTGTGGCTGCAGTCGATTGAATGCTGCACATGTGGCTTTAACAGACGCATACACCCACTCTCACTGATATGCTTCTCTTTCCTACTGTCACATCATCCCTTTCTTCTTTTGAGTCCTGTTCCCAGCCAGAACACGACTCCTTTTCACTCCTTGGTTGAATTCAAACCAGCGTTGGTCTTGCCCTCCCACATGAACCTCTGCTCGCCCTTTTTCTCTCACCTCTGCATCTACAACTACTTCTTTTTCATCAAATTGCCTGGTGTGTGTGTGTGTGTGTGTGTTTACTGAATTGTCACTGCACTTCCAAAGTACTTCCAGCCCAAGTCTAATCTCTCTTTCTCCTGTTTTTTCTCCCCCCCTCCCTGCTGTTTCCCGCCTTTATCCCTGTTCATTCTCTCAGGTCTCGGATGTTATCCTCTCCGCCGAGACACGGACATCACTTAAACTAGCCAGGTGAGCTTTAAAACCTCTGCCTCTCTCTTTTGGTCTACTGTTTCTTCTATTTCTTCTCACTACATATGCCCTTGGACGCTGCTGCAAAGATGCTGCGTCACTGTGTGTGCCCGTCTTCATATCGACTCAGTTGTTGTCTCAGTTCAGAACCAGCAGCAGAAGAAAACATACAACTCTCTCGAGTCGCACCTGTTTCCTTCCCTGTCTCAGTCTCCTTGACATGCCAGTGTCCGTTTGAATACCTGGAAGCGCAGGTTTTCAGGTATTCAAATCAAATTTGATATTTGTATATGCAGTGTGTGTTTTTATGTTGGGAACTAGAGGATTCTCTGTTTATGCAGTCACAATCGACCTTTACAGGCTTTCTTTACCAAAAACGGAGAAAAAAAAATCCCTTAAATGTCAATGTCAAAAAAGTGATTGCATAAATAATCACCCCCTTCGAGTCAGCATTTAGTAAATACACCTTGCAAAATACTCAAAATATTCTTATTGCTACAGATGTCGAAATTAAATGTCATTATCATTTAACACCGACATAAGCACTTGGATCACAAAGAAACATTTCCTAATACTACCATGGGTATGTCACAGGCTTTCATTCACGCAGGATTGAGATCTTGATGTTGTTTTTATTTGATGTCGGCATCAACCCGGGTTAAGTTGTGCCAAGAGAATCGCTGTAAGGAAACAAAAATCTATAGCCATGGTTCTCAAAGCTATTTTATGTGTACCTCAATGTTGCTCATGATCCCTTGAGTGCCGTCAACAAATTGCAAGTTCTAAACAAGGCTAATTTACCACTGTAAATTGTTATTTGAAGCTAAACTGCAGGGCTACTCAGAGTCTAACTATTGTGGTTTAAAAATATTCTGTTTTCAGCTTCAAATGAAAGTTTTTTTTTATTTTTCTTCTTGGGACAAAAATGGCAAACTGGGGCAAATCTCGAGGACAGCTGTGGAAGATGAAGTGAGCAACTGAGAGCAAGTGTCAGTCCATATGGGACTTGTTAGGAACAAAATTAGCAAAATTTTGATGAAATGCAATTAGAGTTTATTTAATGTTCATTCATCTGTTGCAGGAAGACAAAGAGCAGTAATGAATGTGCAAAACCCATAACAGACTAAACTGCTTACTGTTAACTAACATGCAGGGCTGCCAGACCTAAAGTTTTTTTTTGTTTTGTTTTTTTTTTCCATGGAGAAAACATAACAAAGTTATGTTGTTCTACTTGAAACTGTCACCATTATGGTGAAGTACTTTTCATATTAACAGCAAACCACAAAACATAATTTACTGAATGGAAACTCAACAACTACATGAATTGGTGGATGTTGAGCAGGTCTAATAAACACAATTCACCTTCATATGGTTTGGTTTACTGTAATGCTGCACTTTTAAATGTGAATCAACTTACCTGGACATGCAGTTGCCACACATTCAGCAGCACAGACTGGGAGGGAAAACATGCAGGACAACAAATAATTCAAGAAAAAAAAATAAAAATAGGCAACACCACCACTTGTATGCACTTTTGCAATTTCTTGTTTTATCTTCAAACTTAATTGTTGTTTTTGCATACTGGGTCCTACTCAATATGAGCAGCAGGCGAAACAGGGAGCTGTCCATCATGTTGCTCTGGACATGAGACGAGTTGAGCAGAATAACTTCCCGTCTCTGTTTGCATTCCCTACAATTAGCTAGGGTATCACTTGCAAGTGGAGCGGCGCTCACCTTCAGATGGACCAGAGTTTGCTTGTAGTTTATTGCTAGAGAACTGATTAGCTTAATTTTTAACCTGAAACACAGTCAAATGTCCAAATCTCACTTCCAGACATCTTTTTAACCTTACCTGCTGATTGTAGTTTGATGGGAAGCTGATTGAGATTTATGGTAAACCTAC
Organism: Poecilia formosa; assembly: GCF_000485575.1. NCBI lineage: Eukaryota > Metazoa > Chordata > Actinopteri > Cyprinodontiformes > Poeciliidae > Poecilia > Poecilia formosa. The sequence continues at coordinate 486,065 of NW_006800023.1, read as the reverse complement.
AACAAGAATGCTATAAAATTCATAGTTTTAACTCGAAGCAGCTTTCTTATCGTTGATTGTGTCTTTCCTTATGCTTAGTTTTTTTTTCAGTCTAAATATGACCATATGTGTTTTATTCCTCAAAAATCTCTGATTCTAAAACTAATATTGGTCCTTCAGATGCCTCCAGTGTAGCAACCATTTTTCTTCCACAATTCAAACACAATGAGAGAATTCGATGTGAAAACTTTCCCATGTCTCTTTTCCCTGCTGTCTTCATGGAGGAAAAACGTTTGTGGCATTTCCCAGCAGGTCTGTTTGACCTTTTCCTCTCTGTTTAATCCCTCCTTTTCTCCTCACCCTCCATCAAATAAGCTGGTTGCTGAACCTGAAAGCCAAATGGTCCCGAACTTGGTCTGCTGCACTCTTGATACGATATATCTTAATTATTATAAAGATAAAAAATAGCGGGGCAGTGAGGAAGGCAGGCAGGGAGGCTGATGGCATCTTATTGTTAAATTCAACAATCTGGCAGATTGTCAGAAAAAGCCTGGGGAGATTTATTGCTCAGTGTTAAGTCAGATAAAGATCAGGTGGGTCAGGTAGATGTCAGGGATCTGCCACATCTGAAAGTGCAATGATGGAGAGAGACGGACAGACAAATACAACAAAAACACCGGAGGGGGGAGGAGGAGGAGGAGATAAACGAAACAGAAGCTGTTGGATGAGATCATGGGTGAAATATGCAAACAATTTATCTTTCTGTCACCTCTGAGTAATGTGAGGCTGAATGAAGAAGAATGTGGTTTGTTTTTACAACAGCTTATATATTTTGGGTGTTACCATGACGATGATAGTTCTGGATAATCTTTTACTTTTAAACTATTACTTTTAAAACGACAATCACCTTTCCGTTTGATTATTGAAGAGGGTCTTGAAGATTATTCTACACCCGCTTTCTTTTTTAACCATTTACAATATGTTTTAGACGTAATTCAAATATAAAAAGATAAAATTAAGTATTTTCTTTCCCCAATGTTTTCCTACTTAATAAAGGTTAGATATCACAGAAAATCTATCACTTTTCTAGTCACAGTAAACTGATGATGTTTGGAAGATGTTTGCTTCTTACAGATTTCTTCTGTTTTTGTTTTTATGCCATGCTTAAATGTTTCAAGTCACGACACATAGTTGTTGGTTTCATTCAGGCAGGCAGAAAAGCTTTGAAAACCAAGTGAAACATAAATTCTTCCCATTTTATAATCACGAATTAGCTGTGATTAAAGATTGTTTCAATTTCACAAGCCAGACCCAGGCCTGATAATTACCTGAGTTAGAGCTGTAATACATCTTTTTAAATAGAAGTTCTATGATTTTTGACAGATCTTTAAAAAGCAACCATCATATAAAAAAATATATATAAAAAAAATAAATAAAAAAAAAAAACAGTAGAAAAGCAAAGTCACTGACATCTATTAGTTTGGAAAAGGTAAGGTAAGAAATTTCTAATACTTGTGGACTACAGTGAATCAAAAATGATTCAAATAATCCATATTTGAGAAAACAAACAGCAGTGATGAACCTTCCCAGGAGAGACCAAAATCAACCAAAAGGTGACAGCAGATTATCTTGGCTAAACCCAAGATATTCAGTACTAAAATGTGTTTAATCTAAAACATTAAAATGTTTCAAACAGCAAAAAAATAAAAAAAAATAAAAAAATAGAGGAAATATTTACAGGGTCCTACCCATTTTCACAGCACTGTAAATGTTATTCACTGGTGGTGTCTGAGGACACACAGAGAGAGAGAGAGGGAGAGAGAGACAGAGAGAGAGAGAGAAAGGGACGGGGAGGGAAAAAGGGATGTTTGTCAGCCACTGCAGCAGTGATGTAATGGCCCAGACTCCCCCCACTCCTCAGGCTAGACTCTTTTATTGTCTGTGTTTCCTTCCTGGTTTTCTCCAATCTCTCATCTGCATGCTTGGCACCTTACCTTTTTCCCCCCTTTTCTTTGTCATATATGTAAACATACTTGCAAAATATACTATATTGCCAAATGTAGCTGCTTGTTTGTCTTTACGCACATTAATTTGAGCAACATCCCATAATCAGCCAACCTTTCTCAACTATAATACCTGCAGCTCTTCAGGGAAGGTTTGCACAAGATTTATGAGAGTGTTTCCTATGATTTTTTTATTTTTATTTTTATAAAGGCATTGTTGTTTGAGATGAGCTTTTGTCTTTGACCTAGTAGGTCATACTGAAAAGCTGCTTTTTGAGCATTTCAAATATAAATACGTCTGTTCTGATAAAGGATGTTGGTTTTCGTTTGTGACATATACAGATAAATAAACATGTTAACATAATCCACTTTGCCCACATAGTAAGAGCAATTAATATTAATCAGTTTTATTTAACTAAACTAAACTTTATTTAACTACCTTGAAAAGGACAAATTCACTCAGTTTGCCTTTTGAAAGAACACTATTAGTAAACTTATTTCATATCCACAATTAATTTGAAGGTTTTTACTTTTGTCAAATACGATAAAATATATTTTAAGAATCTTTTGGTAGCTTTCACATCTTACTTCATTTTAACTTCTTTTTGGCATTTTCCGCATTCACGTTATTACAACTTTAATTTAACAATGCCATTCAAGTGTCCCACCAATGATCAAGCATGTTCAAACTGTAGTGCAATATGTGCACAATTTGAATTGTAACATGAAGCTAACTAATGGTTTTATATCAATTTGATTGGCTTATGGGGTTTATTGAGAAAATGGATGATGCATTTGAGGCCAAGAGGAAGCACACACTTCATACATCTTTAAAATAATAGAATTAGTAAATCTAATCGTCCAGTCCAGAATAGAATGGTGTAAAAAGTGGGGGTCACCACATACTGAACAAGGCTCTCCAATGAATGTTTGTATTGTATATAACAGGTAAACAATGGCAAACAGTATGATGACATGCTATCAGTGACATTGGAAACTTTCCTATGACTAACATGTCCGGATAGTTAGCAATGAACCTGATGTATGCTTTCTGCTTGTCGTCATACACAAAGTTTTGAACAGTTCTAATGTTGACCTTGGTTTGGCACTGGGTGAAATGTCGAAGCAGGTCACCCTGAGGGTAAAATCAATCGACCAAACAAACATCACAGCAATTCTTCCGGTGACTGGAGCAATGTGTGACTAAAAACGTAAATGTCAGCCCCAGTAGGAAAAGTCAAGGGGTGATCCAAACCAGGTTACTTAAAATTTGTGTTAAACTTCATAGTAATCCGTCCAATAGTATTCAAAACTTACAGATTTGAAGTGGCTAAGAGGAAATTGTGAAAATTTGATACCCCTGCAGAATGTTCAAAATGGTTATATCTCTCTGAATGCGACTGCAATCTAAAGATAGATAACTTTAAACTGCAGCATCATATAGGTGGAGGTGAAGGCCACAGCCCAAGAGCACATATTCATTAATAATTAATACACGATTCTCACATAAAATGTTCTATATAAGCTACTTTCATAGTACTGAATAATCTAAAACTTTATTTTCTCACAGTCATCAAGAGATTCAGCACAAACTATCTCTCTGTATGTAGGTTCATTCACAAAACATGAGGTGGCTGCATTTTCACAGCAAGCAGAGTTTGATCACTAGAAAGACATCGACACGCACACACGCACACGCACGCAGGCACACACACATGTGCCACCTTTTACAGACTACATTAAATGTGGGTGACTGCAAGATGTGCAGTCTCAGGAGACACAACAAAGCACTTTCTCTGTTCGTGTGCTTAATCAGGATGTGTGTATACTCGGGGTCACATCTCTGTGTGTTTGTGTGTTGCATAAGAGAAATACAACATTGCCACTCTGGCCATAAGTATGAAGAGAGTCCTAAATGGTAGATATAAAACCTTTATTGTGCCTAGTGAGTTGTAAAAATGCATTGTGGCTATAGATTGATATTAAATGTAATTAATCTCTTTGGTAACAAAATGCACAAATTATTTTATCTTTGTTTCAATAAGGACTCGCTCTTGTTGCATATTTGTAAAACAGTGCGATGGACGATTAAGGGCTTAAATTTTATTTCTGTGATTTATTTATTGTGATAACCATAACAGTGATGATAAAAAAAAATTACTATAACATTCAGGACCCCACAAACACAAATATTGCTTTAAGAATTAAACCATTTATTAAATAGCTGACTACTATTAAATAGCTGAAACCATTTATTAAATAGTTAACCAGTCAAGCCAGATTTTGGGTTTGGAAAGTAGAGCTTTAATGTTAAATGAACTATTATTTTTATTAAAGCAGTACCTTTCTCTAATAATGACGTATATTGTGATAATTGCCCACTCATTTCTAACTAGAAATAATTTTGGAGTTATCAATCAAGAATGGTTAGTTTGAAAGTTAAAGCCCCAATATTAGGACCAAATAAAAATATCTGCTTTCTGGATGAGTAAAATATGCTTAGTGTGGAGGTTTTTCTAAGAAAGAGCGTTTTATATGTCGGTTATAAAAAACATCTTTGGTGGAGTCTTACTATTGAAAACTGAGGAGTTCAGGAAACATTTACAAAAGACATGAGATTGCAGAAAAAAAACAATATTTTCCACACATCCAGATATAATCGATAGTGGTGACAGTGGTCAGGCGGTGGGTTTCGTGTTCGATTTCCACTCTGTCCACCTCTGTCGTGTCTTTGGGCAAGACGCTTCATCTGTGCTGCTGGTGGTGGTCAGTGGGCCTGATGGCATAGCAGCCTCGCCTCCATCAGTGTCCCCAAGGGCAGCTGTGGCTACGATCCAGTAGCTTGATGATCGCCACCCTCAGCATGCATGCTGAGGGTGGAAATGAATAGAGGATTGACTGACTGAGGATGAGAGTTCACAGGCGCTGCTTTAAATCGCTAGAACATGTGATTTAAAGCCGTTTCTGGCTAGTATTTGTTGACAGATTGTTTCTGATTGGTTTTTATGTTCACAGTGAGGCCACTGCCATCTTGGAAATGTTATAAAAGTAACTAAAAATGCAGTTATGAGGTGATAGATGAAGTGTCATAAGTTGTCTACGGTATGTTGTCTCCTGGGGTAGTGCATGCTGTGTGGGCAGCAAGCCACAGGAAATAAAGGCCTGTCCAAGGCCTCTGTCTAATGTGTGACTCACAAGTGACCCTCAGCTGATCTAGAGCTGAAAAAAAAATCTGTCTTCTCCTGTGATTATTTGCATCTCTGAGTTGTAGGCTGGCACTGGTTTGCTTTCAGTCAATTCAAGACTCCTATTATGTGTGAAGAGTGCTCATATATGGAAAAAATAGCGAAGGAAGTCCTTGCTAACTGTGAAAAACCTGTCATTGTTACACTTGTCATACTGAAACTGTCAGACTTCATTAGCTAAGGAATAATATCAATAGAATTCACTCAAATTAGCAATTTGTATGTCTTTGTATTGTCATGCAGCCTTGGAGAAAAGCATCGACTGCATACATTAATTTACAAATGTTGGGGAGGTCACAGGTCAGACCACCTCTCTTACTAGGCCAGAAATGTTTACTGATCAAAAAAGTTACTTTGAAATATGACTGTGCAGAAAAACTACTCAGTGGAATTTTTTATGAATAAAAAGTTTAACTCAAGTTGGAAAAAACATTGCATCAAATTTGATCTGCAGTCTTACTTTCTTTCATAATGCCCAGTTTTCTATTTTGTCCTCTTGGTTTTTAGTCTTCAAAAATTCTGCAATGTTTTTTTTTTTTTTTTTTTTTATGAAGCAGAAATATTTTTTTTCTGACATGCTCCTTCACTTTTACCTCATCACAGTCTTACTGCTAAAAAGCCACATTAATTTCAAAACTTGCATTTATGTTCAAAACTGAACTTTACAGCACTTTAAATATTCCTATATCTCAGTAAAATTAGTGGCCATTAAAACAAAAAGCGTTAGTTTAGTTCAGACTTGAGTGTAAAGCTTCTTTTGCACATTTATAAATTAACTCTATTACCATCCACTGCATCCAACTGTATCTTCCTTTCATTTATCCTTCAGAACACCCATTTATCCAGAGTGATATGAGAACATTAAGAGTCATTTTCTAATGTATGGAAGACAAGGCTGTTGGCATTGCTGACTCCCTCAGCAATGCTCATCAGAATGTAAAGTCTACGCTAATACAGATCTATCATGCAGTACATTTTATAATGTCACTGATGTACTGATGTCTGTGAATATGAGAGTAGAGAAAATGTCCATATCAGTCTATTAGATGTATGCTGTTTCTTTTTTAAAGGACATATTTGCAAATCAAAGTGCAGAAGTTTGAGTCCAATTTTAAGTAGCTAAGAAGCAATACTTTGAGTAAGACATTACAGTCACATACAATTATGCTGTTACTGAAATAACTCAGAATACTCCGAACAATAACTTAGTCTGCTAACTGAGTTCGTCAAAGGATTTCATGATTCCAGGGTTGTATCTCTGTTGTCTTGGTTACAGTATACACAGTACCGTCCATATTTATTGGCACACCCACTCAGAACATGGAGAAAGCTTTTTTCTTTTTTTTTTTCAGCTTTTGGAGAAACAAAATCAAATACAAAAACTCCTGAAGTTCTTGAACTGTGATTTTTGGAGCACGATTGTCCTCACTGTTGGCATGGTGACAAATTAACTTCCTTGTCCAGCCTGGTTTGCCAGAGGTTCTTTTGCATTTAAAAACACAGATCTTAGCTTACTGAACTCCAATCATCTAAATCAGGTGCGTTAAAGTAGGACACATCGGCTCTCTGCATTATCCATGGTGTTGTGCATCACTGCTGCTGTCCGCCTTCTCTGCTGCTTTTCAGTGCCTACACCACCCCAAAATCCACCCATACGCTCTGAGGTCAGATACAGTCTCTTGATTCTCTTGATGTCCAAGGGTTAGGATACTTATTGTGTTGTGACCGTGTTTCCCAGTCCTGGTTCTCAAGGTACACTGCCCTGCATGTTTTAGACAATAAGTTAAATAGGGGGTTTCCAAATTAGTGAGGAATCTTTGTTCTGTGGAGTTTGTGGGAAATCACTTTATTGCTGTGACTATTTGTACATCTGTCTTAGGTAAAGGTCATGCTTGTTTGTCTTTTCCATTTCAAAGACTCTGAGGTCAGATACAGTCTCTTGATTCTCTTGATGTCCAAGGGTTAGGATACTTATTGTGTTGTGACCGTGTTTCCCAGTCCTGGTTCTCAAGGTACACTGCCCTGCATGTTTTAGACAATAAGTTAAATGGGGGGTTTCCAAATTAGTGAGGAATCTTTGTTCTGTGGAGTTTGTGGGAAATCACTTTATTGCTGTGACTATTTGTACTTCTGTCTTCGGTAAAGGTCATGCTCGTTTGTCTTTTCCATTTCAAAGAGAGGAAAACGTTGTGCCATTTTTATCTGAAAGCTAAAGGAACATAACTTTAAATAACTTTTTTAAACACTGTAACTAGTTTAAAAAAGTAAAGTATAAATAAAAGAAGTGGGTACATCCCATAATGATTTTATCAAAACACAAACACTGACTGAATTCACTTAAAATTTAAAGGTAGAATTTTTCTAAACACATTTGGCTGGATTATTTTTTACACATCCCAGTGTAGTGTAGCCTAGATGACATGCACTTAATGAGAAAATGTTTTGAGACTTGAAACTTGAAACTTGAGTGGCATGATCTTAAAATTAGAAAAAAAAAAGTTTTGTTTTTTTTGTCATTACTAACAGGTTCAACTTGGAGTATTTATCACGTGGCTTTTTCGAGAACCTCAATTTCCACGTTGTGACATTTTGGGGCAACAGAGATTCCTTGGATTCATCTTGACTCATCCTCCAAAGTCCCTGACCACAATAAGAGGTAAGAACTCAACCTCACATGTAACTCTCTTTACAGCCACAATCAGTAAGTTAGCATTTTCACCAAAAATCAAGTCAGTTTATCGATCACTCTCAGTACAGTATCGTGACAGAAATGGCACTTTCACATCTCATCATCATGCCGGCAGCAATGTGGAATTTGTGCAACACAGTTAAAAAGTCAACACCAGCTGAAACCATTTTACTGCATCAAACTAATTCTGCTCAGACTCACATTTATCTGTCCTGAAGCTCTGAGATGTGATGAATATCTGTCAGAGTGGGGGGAAAAAAGTAACATTTAAAGTGAGAGAAAGAGAAACAGAGACAGAAAGAATGGCTGCTACCTCCACAGATGAAATGGCTGTGTGGGTGGATGTACATGTGAGTGCAGGCTGCTGGGAGCTATGAGTGGGAAGCCGGTACTGAGTGGGAAGAGGAGAGCTGCTTTAGTGAGACAATCAACACCAAGACCCACTGAAAGGCAGTCACGCTCTCATGGCTTATATGTTTTGCGAACCTGCAGGATGACAGCAGGTATTCAGGTTGGATCGGATTCTTGAAGATTGGCAGCTGAATGAGGATCTGTAGATGTGGGTTTCTTTCTGTTATTCACAAAACACCAAATGATGACTCAGATTATTGCAAAGTTTTATTAACGAACAAAACGGCATGGTTTACATTTGATACAACATTTTGTGGTCAAGTCAAATGGTAAAACAAATAGTTAAGACAGTCAGATGGACTTTTTTGTGACAAAAGTAAAAAAAACATCAAGATTTTTCAACTGGCAACATAGACATAGTTGCATGATGAAGAAAGATCACCCTACCCTGGTAATATGTGTAATTTTCTTAAACTCTGTACGTTTGGTCACATTTCAAACACAAGCTTTTCTGTTCTTAATCATTACTTTTTGTGGTATATAAAGCAAGTCAAGTAGGATGAAAATGACTAATTAATTTTGTTTTATGAATGAAAATATGAAATGATGGCCAGCATTTGTCTTCAGTCTCCATTCGTCAATACTTTGTAGAACCACCTTTTGCTGCAGTTACAGCTGCAGGTATTTTGGGACATGTCTTTAGCAGCTTTGCACATTTGCGCACTGACATTTTTGCCAATTTTTAAATGCCAAAAAAAAGTCTAAGCTTTGTCTGTAAGGAAAGTCTTGACACAGATCCCGAAGTCCTTTATAGCCCCAAAAGGTTTTCTCTCAGAAATGATCCATTTATTTTTTCAGGAAATTTCTCTAGTTTTCACCATTGGGTGCGCTTAGATAGATGTTCAGTTAGTTTACCAACACATATAGTGTTTTGCTTGTAAACCAAAAAGACCCCCAAAATTTGCTCTCTTTTGACCAGAGCTCAATATTGACTTATGACTTCCTAACATACATTTCTTTGCCATTGACACAAACCTTAGAAACTGGTGATTTTGCAAGGCAATGCACATTTTATTACTGCCAAAGAATTTTAAATAGTTTTGGTACTTGTTAAGTGAATGTTTAAATTATGTTGAGAAGATTTAAAAAGCCAGGTATAATTAAGAAAATACTATTTGTCCTATATTTAGTCTAATAAGATATGAAATAATTAATTAAGGAAGTAAAACCAAATGTTGCCATCATGTGATGAAAATTGCAATAGAAGATAAATATGAATGAGAAACAATGCTTAGTGTGTGTGAGCATCCGTGTTTGTGTGTTAATTTCATTCTGGACAAATTTAGTTTAATCTTAGGTGGGAAATTTGTTTTAAGAATCTATTCCATCTGGGAAAATATGGTCCAAGTCCCTCTAAAGTCTGTCCTTGTTTACTCTTCCTCATCCTTCCTGTATGTTTATATTTTGGCAACAATGAGCTTAGGTATTAAAATCCTTTTTAGATTTTTCTTTTTTGGATTATGTTAAGAGTACTTGAGAATTCATGCATGCAGGGAGAGAACATGCATCTCTAGGCTGGAAAACCCTGTAGACTGGGATTTGACCTTTTTGCTGCAAGGCAGTGGTTGCTAACGCAGCATGACAGTGCCAACCAGTAATAAATTAATTTGGTAAACTTTAAACAAAAAGGATATCAATAGATTAGGCATATTACTGGATTATATAGATTGCTCAGAGGTGCACTTTGTTACTGCTTTAAAAGTTTTACCACTTTATGTCAAAATTCATTTAGTGATAAGCTATTTTTTTTCATTTATAAAATATCCTAGGATTTTAAAAAATATTCAAATCATGACTGTTATGATTTGTCATAACAGTCATGATCATGATTATTCACCCATGAGGTGAATATTAAATAATTGTAGTTTATATGAATCTTTAAAAAAAAGCACTAACCTTTTTGAAACTCAGATTTTAGCTGTCAGTACATTATTCCATCAACACAAAACCTCACTTACAAACATTGAATATTATCTGATTGTAAAACTTATGCTGAAATCTTTTAGCAAAACCGCTAATATGGCACATCACCCTAAACAAACCTCATGCTAAAACAAGATACAGGTGGCGCTGTACTTCAGGCTCTTTATCTTTAGCAGGTGCAGGGAGGCTGGTCACAGCTGATAGAAAGATGCATGGAGCTAAACAAAGGCCTATAATGGAAGAACATTTTGTGAAACTGTAAACGCCTGGAAGAGTTTCACCTTCCAGCTGAGCAATATCCATAAACACAACCAGAGCCACAGTAAAATTTAGATCGGGGTGCCAAGGGCCACTATCCTTTTTACTTCACATTTACTTTGTTAGTCTACTACAGGGGTGCCCAATTCCACTCCTATAGCTATTATCCTGCAACTGTTAGATATATTCCTCTTCCGATACATCTGGATAAAATGACTGAATTTCCTCATTAGCATGCCATTCAGCTCTGCAGAGGCCTGGCAGTGAGCCATTCATTTAATCCAGGTGTGTTGGAGAGTTGCAGGACAGAAGGACTGGACTAGGATGCTATGATGGGCTATTGCATGGAATCATATAGGTTTCTGGTTGTCAAAGTGTGAAAATGAAGGAATAAAAGCATTTTTCCAAGGCATTATCACTTAATATATTCATGCTAGTTCCTTATAGACACTAAGTGCTCATATACAGTAACAAACCTGAAGCATTCCTTTATAAAAAATCACGTTTGACGAGGGCATGAGCACATTCGCAGTTACACTCCGAGGTACAATAACTTGTATCCCTTGCCTCTCTGACTCCTGCAGCGATAGGGCCCTCAGAAGAGAGCCCTGCAATGCAGCATCTGTGTGATGTGCATGCGCGTGGACACGCTGACACACACGCACACACACGCAAACACACGCGCACACACATTCAGCGAGATGGCGGCATGTAAAGTGCTCTGCTCGTAGGAGGGAGATGAGGCAACGGAGAGCGCGGTTATGAGAGTGCTGAAGCCTGATGAAAGGTGGAGGAGTGAGTAGGCGGAACAAAGGTGGTAGGAGGAGGAGGCAGGTGAGGATGAGGAAGAAATAACAGGTGGGAAGAAGCTCTCTAAGTGCTCGGGAAGAGAAGGAAGCAAATAAGATTGATGGACGTGAAAAATTGATTTCTTTATCAGCTCAGTCGTTACATTGTCTGGAAAATCGTCTAGCAAGGAATTCTAGCGAGGATAACAATTCATCAACTTCATCTCTTGATGACAGACACTCTTCCTGTGTCTGTGCTGCACAGACACGGGAGAAAATGGTTTCAAAATCCCTGGAAATGAACCGGCAGAAAATTCAGCTTGCATAATAACCCTAAGGGGACCCTTTGACAGCTGCATAATGTCACCATTAGAATTAGCTTTACTAATTGCTATAATTATATTGAAGAGATGTTATAAAAGGACAAACAGCATGTGATTCGTCTACTGATAGTTTGTTGATCAAAGATAATTTATGTAATTTTTTTGTAAAAACGGCAACAGAATACAAACTACATCTGTAACAATAGCCTTTTTTGTTTGTTTTCTGAATAATTTTACAGCTTTAGTTATTAAGTTAAATTGATATTACAGTTGAACTTCAAGCTTGAAAAGTCAACAGTGTTTTAAGCTTTTAATGTTTTACAGTGATCACAAAGGTAGACTTCTTTCTCTAGCACTTCAAAAAAAACATGATTTTTACTTTACTGAGTTCTTCTGAGAGGTGACAAATGCAAACCAAAATCAAATATACACTGCTCAAAAAAATAAAGGGAACACTCAAATAACACATCCTAGATCTGAATGAATGAAATATTCTCATTGAATACTTTGTTCTGTATAAAGTTGAATGTGCTGACAACAAAATCACACAAAAATCATCAATGGAAATCAAATTTATTAACCAATGGAGGCCTGGATTTGGAGCCACACACAAAATTAAAGTGAAATGTTCCCTTTATTTTTTTGAGCAGTTTATATATATATTTCAGATTCTCCCTCCAAATGGTCTGCTCACTTCTATTTTGAGGCAGTGGGCATGATGAAAAACATGAGTGCATGTTTTGTCTAGACTGCACTTTTAATGGTGTGTCTGCAATGTATCTTCTTTTGACAGCAGTTCTGTTTTTGCATGGATTGTGCTTCAGTGGATAAAACGTGTTCACAGCTCTCCCTTGTACTGCAGCCCAGGGACTTGATAATACTGGGGCAGCCAATGAGATAATGTCTTTATGGGAATGTGAGGCAATGAAATTGCATCATATTTCTATGAAATGCATCCCAGTCAATTAGAATACCATATAAAAACTAATTTATTTCAGGAATTTAATAAAAACAAAACTAAAATGGATGTATTTTACAGATTGATTACTCATGGTTATACATTTCAAGTGTTTATTACTATTCATTTTGGTGCCCAAAAACAAAAATGCAGCGTCTCATTAGAAATGTAATATTACATAATGTTTTTACATGTTGGCCAATGGAAAAATGTGTTCCTATCCTGGACAGTACATGTATTTCATATTTGGATTTAACGAGATTCACCTGTATATTATATACAGTGCCTCCAGAAAGTATTCATACCTCTTTCTTGCTATGATGTCTATTCTAACATCCATTAGCATAGTCCTCCTTAAAACAACCAACCATTTAAAGATAATGGATTCATAACTATCCATGCCCAGAACTTGCAATAAATCTTAATGTATTTATTGGACATTTTCACCAGTGTTTATTCAGAAGTCATTCAAAATGGCTTCTCGCTTAAACCCATATAGTCACAGCAATGTCTGTTACCTATAAAACTGCAGGAACAATTCAAAAGAATCCTGGATGAGGCTCTGAGTTTATTTTGCTACCATAGTAAAATAATGAGAGATAAAAGAGAAATCTAAAGTCACTGCTAGAGAACTTCAGTGAGTTCAACACCTGTCTCTTGTCTAATACTACAAACCCTGAAAGACAATTTTGTTGAGAGACTATATTGAAATAAATGCCTCAGCTGGTGTTCACTTCATAAGTCTGAATAAGTATTCTAAAGCAAAAAAAGTAGTGCCCAAATCTGCTCATTGGTTCATAAATCATCTCCATTCTTCCCAAGTACAGAGAGACCACCTATCTGCATCAACCAGCCCATCTGGCCAGGTGCCATTGGCTTTATGCCAATTACAACCAACATGGTGTCGACTGGGAAATCTACCACATTAGCATCTTACATAGCCTCGGTCATACAGGAGACTGCATGTTCTGAATCTTGACTTTGTTATACTTTTTTTTTCATGGTTTGTATGATCAGTTCTGCACATGTGCCTCCTTTAAACTCATGTTTCGTGTCTTTTTTATATTACATGTGAATTAAAAATGCAAAGATGAAGGTCTTTCAGTAATTCAAACCAACAAATGAAACTCAAACTGATGTATTTCAAGTATTAATTTTTTTGTTGATATTGACGATTACAGTTTCCAATTAGTAAAAACCTAGAACATTTTGTATTGGTCCAACAGGGGAGCTTCCCTGCTCCCATGTTGGTTCACAGAGGAGTATGCCACCTGTGGACCAACAGGTGGCATACTTCCCTAGATCACCACGGACTCTGGAAAACTCACACTGGAAGTCAAACATTGGTGAAGAGGATTCTGTGCCTCTTCACCAATTTCTCCAGACAATGTAATCTTGATTCCAAATTGTATCAACTGAAAAGAGGAATTCGATAAACAGTCCAGTCATTTTTTTCTTTGTTTAGGCTAAGGCTTCTAACACTGTCAGATTATTTCAGGAATGGCTTAACAGAGCAAGCAACAGTCTAAAATTTGCACTTTGTGAATCTCAACTAAACTTACAAATGGGATTTTATGCTGCTCCTTTTGTATTTTTTATTAGACCTTTTCCTTCCACTCAACTTTTCCGATATGGCTAGATAGAGCATTCTGTGAAGACACAACCTCAATGAAATTGACCTTTCAGGGTTTATCTTCCTCATGAGATTTTTTTTTTAGATGTTTTTTTTTAATTGGTTTTCTGTTACATTCTCAATTTTGGAGAAACTGAATTTTTATTAGCAGTGAACTATATATAATCTTTAAAATGAACAGAAATCAGTCTTTGGTCAATGAGTCCATGCAATATAAGTTTCCCTTTTTGATTATTTATATGCTCTTTTTAAATTATAGAGATGCATCTGTTCTGAGAAAAAAAATAAAATAAAAAATAAAAAAAACTTCTGTTTTTTTAGCATGAATAAAATGCTGGTGTAATGCAGCCTAGTTTTTGCTTTAAGATGATAAGAAAACACATGGTTTTTGTTATGACCAGAAGCAAAGTCTGTTTTGTATCAGACTTTGCTTCATTATGATTCTCTTACTTTATTACAAAATATAAACCATATTGTATACAAAATATCTTGTGCAGAGCTCTGCTGATTTTCAGAAAACCAGATCACTGTGCTTTCTCTCCTCCCCCACTCACACTCTGATCCTGGCCACCATTAACAGTGATCTTAGTGCATCTGGAAATTAGCCAGAGCTCAAAGTGACCTTCATCACCAGACAGACGGCACACATTCAGAGCACCAGAACAGCGTCCTAAAGTCTGTATGTTATACCCTTCCAAATCTACCACGTGCTTTTCAAATGTGGATTTACCATGGATGCAATGGCAAACAGATAAGACATGGCATACAAGGAACTATGGAGATGACACATGTACTCAATGACAGGAAAAAAATACACTTTTATGAAGCTCGTCAGCATGTGCAGAGTTTTACAAATCAACTGAGGTTTCATTGTTATCGATGTTCTATACCGGCTTGAGTCATCCTGCTCCCCGTGGTGCTACCCTCCTGGAGTGGTAGGAATTTTGGGTATCAATAATTCAAAGCTGTTTAACAGTAATATGATGGTAACATTTTCTCACAGAGATTGCATAAACAGATTGCATGTTACTGAAGAGATGATTGACTTGCACAATCAAAGAAAAAGGATACAAAATGGAAGTTCCCACGGTACAGCCCTGGAAACAACCGTTGGGATTTGGGTCCTTTTGGATGGACCTCAAACTAAACATGGAGCCTCGCACTTGAAGAGTCCTCAGCATTCTTTCTCAGTTTAATCTTCCCAACATTATTTTGCTAACCTCTGCCATTGCTGTCTCCATGGAGGTAGAGATATAAACCCTCTCAATTACCCGTTTAATCTCATTGACAAACAATAAATTGAATTGAAATTAATTGAATCAAGCCTTTCAAAAAATATAATAAGCAGTAAAATCGGATTATTTCACAGCATTTATTTCCGGAGACACAAATTAAAGCAACCACAACTGCCCAGGATTGTGATTGCTAACATGGTTAGTCCTCTCAGGAAACTCGTCTAGCAGGGTTTAATTATGAATGATTTTTGAATTATTACAAACTTCCAAAGAGTTAGAGGTATGTTTAATTCTGTTTCCAA
Organism: Poecilia formosa; assembly: GCF_000485575.1. Classification (NCBI taxonomy): domain Eukaryota; kingdom Metazoa; phylum Chordata; class Actinopteri; order Cyprinodontiformes; family Poeciliidae; genus Poecilia; species Poecilia formosa. Next base: position 470,318 of record NW_006800023.1, on the reverse strand, counting down.
GTTAACAACTGTGAACTTGTCATGAATTATTCCTTCACATAGTTGTAGCAATCCTGATTGTAGCTCTGCTTTTTCTTTCCTCCCCTTTTAAAATCTGTTCCACCTACACATTTTTACATGGCTCAGAGTGGCAGAAAGTGAATATTTGCTCTAAAAATCAGATGCATTTCTGCATTGGTTTGATTTAACTTTTTTTTTTTTTTAATTCATTCTGGAATCTACTGAATACGGTAAAAGAGGGAGAAGATATGCGTTTCCAGATTGCAGCAGCATTTCTGCAGTAGGATGAGCCGCTCACCGGCAGGGGATGTAATCTACAAAAACGACCCAGTAAAGTGAAAATGTAAAATGAAACATCCTGAGTAAATGAAACATCCTGAGTACATGGAAATGCTCCAGGAAGTTGCATTATACGAAAAATAAACATTCAGAAACTTACAGTCAAAATATGCCTGTAGTGGCCTGAGATCTTTGCCAATGAGGACAGAGCAGAAACACTGCAAGAAGCCTGTGTCTGCTGATAACCAATACACTTGAATTTTCACACTGTGGAACAATAACATATTTCTATTCTATTATAGACCACGTTTACAGCAGGTCGTGACAGCAATGTGCGCTCTAAGTATTAAAGATGCTTGGAATCCGGAGTTGAAGAATAATAAAAGTTATCTTCTCTTTCTCTTTTCTGAAGAATGGCTAAGTGGAATAGGTCTTTGTGTTGTTACTTATTACCCCCTGAAAACAAGAACAAATGGAATACTAAACTAAACTTTTTTTTTCATATTGTGATCAAAATAAAAATGTCAAGAATAATTGTGGGGAAAAAAAATAAAAACTTCAGTTACATTTATTTCTTAGTTGTAAAGTCATTGAAATAAATGTCTTGCAACTAAAGCTTGGGATTTTATTTTTTTATCTTTGCACTTTGTGAGGACATTATGCTCGCAGTGTACAATATCAACTTGGCGCTTAAGACTTTCCACAAAATATTTCAGCATAATCACTATTATAGAGACACATTCTGGACAAAACATTGTTACTTTGTTAAATTAGTTCAGGCCTGTAAAACGAATGGCTTTCCTACTTTCCTTACTTGTACATTCCCTTATTAGCAAAAATACTCTAAGCTTCTTCAGTTTATTTTATTTCTTCCAAAAGAGTTTTCTGCTCTTGTCGACTAATTCCTTTTTAGAAAGTTCCAGTGTATTATGTTTACAACTATACAATTTATATAGAAATTAACAATATTTTATTTTTATTTACACTGTAAATTATTACAAAAATGTGTGCAAACCTTTATTTTTCACTCTTTTCATAGATACCAGCAACATTCTCTTCTTTACCGCTTGCAGTTGCATTCTGCTAGGTAATCTATGTGAGTAGACGTAAAGCAGGAGTATGGTTTGTACTGTGAATTCAGTGAGTAGTGCTCACTGTAGCATCGCCTTGCATTCAGGCTGCAGTTATTGACTCCTGTTTTCTCCATTAGGCTTCCCTTCACTCTCAGGATCTCTGTGGACTGCAGAGCTAAATGACAAATTACCTCAACACAAACGCTTACACACAGCTCAGGTACTAGCAGCCACTTATCTTCCTGTAAAACCCACCACTGCGCCCTTTGTTTGTCTTATTTCAGCCCTTTTACTGTTAGACTGCGGTAACTTGAATGTGCTTCTTGTGTCGCCTGAGACTGGAACTGCCTCATTAAAAACTAGGACAACAGTGGAAAAAATATGCAAATAAGAAAAAAAAAAAGAATCATCTGTTTTTTTAACTTTTATCATTCTCACATGTGATAAAGACAACAGGTTGAGAACCTCAGCTTTATTAATTGCGTGCTACATGGCATTTCTCTAAATCATTCCTCTATCTTGTCTTTGGTTACTCAGACTCATCAGTGTTTTCTGCATTCAGCTTCTCTCCCTGGTCATTGATCAGTTTTGATCAGCAATGACAGGGTTTCTGTGTACATGTAAGGTATAAAGCGGTGGTGCCCAAAGTGGGTCCTCGAGGGCCGGCATCCTGCATGTTTTAGTTCTCTCCCTGGTTTAACACACCTCGATCAAATGATGGCTCATCAGAAGGCTTAAGAAGAACATTGACATGCTGAAAAGGTTGTCACTGCCACCAGGGAGAGAACTAAAACATGCAGGATGCCGGCCCTCGAGGACTGACTTTGGGCACTCTTGGTATAAAGTTTGAGCTACTGCAAGCTAAAGTTATTTTACATGATCAGCGTTTCTATGAATTTGATTTTATCCAAGTCTGATTAAGTAAGTAAAAAAATAAGGGCAAAAAAAAAAAATGTCTGAATTTTTTTGTCTTATTTTGATATTTTATTATTTAAAAGAAAAAAAAAATCTTTAAAAAAAGTGTTTTTACATTAATTCTATTTTGAGAGTTTCTTTTCCACATTTTGTTTACAGTTCTGTGTTTTGGGACTTTGTCTTGCTGTGATTTAATGGATTGTATTCAGTCCATATATATTTTAAGTTTGTTCAGATGGTAAATGGAAACAGCTGTTTACCACCTGACAGAATAGGAAACCAGCTACAGCAACGTGTTTTATGATGTAAAATAAAACAAAGAAAGTAAAAAAAAACATTAACATTTGAATAGGTTAATATATTGTACTAAAATGTCCATTATCTGATGAAGAACTGATAATAAATTTGTAGAATATCGAGTCTGGAAAAACGTGCGATTTTAAAATGAAAATTTAGTAGAAACTGCATTTTTCATCAAGTATTTGCCACTTTTATGTCTTAGCTGCTTTTTTCACTTCTTTAACGCTGACTACCTGGAACCCTCTATGCTCGACTGATCAAAGTCTCGCTTACATCAGCCCTTCTTGAATCCCTAAAACTCGGTGTCTCCTCTTTTCAGTTTTACCAGTTGTTTATTCCACCTGACCCACTAACTGCATGAGTCATTACACAGCGCACATGGAAATCAATATTATTTTTTTTTTTACAGAGGTTGTCATCTGCCAGCCAAGAGCCAAACCCAAAGACTCACCACCTACAAACAAATTCACAAGCACACATCAGTACATGGATAAGTGTTGACAGTGAAGCGGTGGTGGTGCTGGGGCCGGGATTATGACTGACAAAAAGAGATTTGTGAATGTGACTGATGCAGTGTCTCCTGTTCATTCTCCTTTATGTAACATCACTAATATTGCAGTTCTTACCTCACTCCCGAATCTCCTCGTCTCTCTCCCAGAAATTGAGATTCCCAACCCTTTGCCCGGTCTTGCCAGCTGCTATATAGCAACAGCATGGCAGACAGTCGACAGCCGGAAGACAGCGCCGCTCAGTGGGACCCATCAGGAGGGCAAGAACCTGGCGGCACCCATGGAGCAAACAGCTACTCTTCGTCAGCCTACCGGACCTGCCAGCCTGGAGGGGCCCACATGACCACCGCTCCTTACACTGCGAGGGAGAATGGATTTAATGGCGAATTAGCTGGAGCTCCCGCTATCACTGCAGGTAAAATGCCCTCAGATTTCCTATTTTTACATTTATCTCTCGAACTTCACTTTGGAAATATTTTTAAACTGCTAAAGAGTATGAGGTCAAATATAACCCTTGAGCATTAGGCCAGCAGTGTTCATCAATCCCGTGCTTGAAAAAGTACCTGGTTACAGCACAAAACAATCGGGTCAGAAACACTGTTTTGATTCACGACAATTCGCTTCAAGCTTCAAGAATTATTACCGGGTAGATTAACATTTGTTAAGATGCCAGTTTGGTTTTAGTTTTTATGCCATTTATTTTGACACATTGATTTGGTGCAATAATACTTTAAGAATCCTTTTATGATGTCATGTTTTGGCCAAGTGGCTGCTCTGCACAATATAAATATGTGGATTCATATTGGCTATCTAGGTATGTCTTTTGACTTTGTATGCATTTCATTCTTGCTGAAGTTTTATATGTGTGTTTAAATAAGGGAGCACTATCATTAATTTTTGATTTTGACTTAAACTAATTTTCCCTTTGGGATTGATGAAGTAGTTTTAAGTTGAATTGAACGTGCGCTCACTCTTTACAAAGCTGTGTGCTGTGCTCCATACAGTATGCAACCTTTTCAATGTGTTTGAACTGATGCTTTGGATTGTATCTGCAGTGAGTGGGTTTGCTGCACTCACTAGGATACATACTGTTATTAACAACGCCATAATTAACACATAAAGTATTTCTCTGTTCTGGCCCAAACCCTGTCTTCACTCACACCCAGAAGACCAGACTGGCAACCAGCGGTGCCAGCGGTGCCAGTAGTGTAACTATGGCAACAGTTCCCCTACCATTTTCTCAAAACTTTTGTTCTTTTTAACTCCAGCTTGCCACAGACAAAGGAATTTAGTATGTGCTGACAAAGAGCTAATTTTACATCTCTTGTCTCCATTATTGGGGTTTTTGCAGATACCAGCTCTTAATAATGATTATAGTGTTTCAGAGAGTAACCGTTACTAATGTGTCTTTATTCAAAATGCAATTGCTTCATAAAGGCCAGAATTGCCTACTGCACAGCTAAAAGAAACTCCAACCTGCAGAGTTCACTTGGGATTCTTGGTTGATTCTCTGAATAATACTTTCAAGCTCTACCTGTTAATTTATGTAGATGCCAGTATCTTTGCAGATTTGGATTATTTTGTAAAATATACTCGAGTTTATGGCCATACCATGAGAAAATGTTACAGCCACAACACCGTCTTTGCAAGGTGTTGCAAATGACTGGTGACTGCTTACAAATAATTTCAGATTCAAAACAAAGTCATCTTTCTCATTAAATTATCTGTAATAATAGTTTTAAGCTGTTTATCAGCATTATATGAGTAACATTTACACACCACTTCAGCAGTGGCATGTGAAGCTGTTTGTCTGCTTTGCATCTCGTCGCATTTCATTAGCATCTCCTCAGAGCAGGGCAAAGTGAAGGCTAAGTGGGGCAGGGTGGGTGACAGAAGGGCTGATGTTGGTTCTCACTAGGCCCTCTCTCCCCCTGAAAAGCTCCTCAGTCGCCGTGAGAACCAGTGAAGCACAAAATTGTCCTCTTGACTTTCCTTTGAAAGAAAGTTGAAAAAGTCAGTCAGCCAGAAAAAAGAAGGAGGAAGAAACCAAGTTGGTTAATGAGAAAGAAGGACAGCTAGAGAGAGTTTGGGGTGCATGAATTTGGGAGTATGAAGAATTTACTTTGACTGACTTTTATGTTATTTAGCTGATGTAAGCACAATCTTAATGTTTCTCAAAAAAAAAATCCATTGATATCTTAACTTGCAAAATAAATGATCTGTTTGTTCATTTTGGACTAAGTAATCAGAGACAATCTCAATCTTTTAGAAGGTAACAATAAAATCAGGAAGGAAATGTAATCCAGAATGTTTTTTGCAGTAACAATGTATTATAATTTGTAGAGATTTGAAGGGAAACTGATCAACTTCACCTTGAATGGTCCTGGCCATTAAACGCTGAAGTCTGTTAAATAATTTGAAGGTTCTTGGATGTGTTCACATTTCATGATTAGGTAAGCTTAACATGTGAAACAGTTAAGGCTCACTAATTTCTTTAGATATAAATTTATCCATAGTGGTATATAGCGTGATAAGACTTTTAGACAGGGAGTCGGACTGTAATCATGACTAGAAGGAGAAATAATTTTTTTTCCTCAAATTAATTGGGTGTCACCACTCATGTAATTAGTATGCATGAAGGCAGTTCAGAGTTTGGTAATGGTATGAAAGAATGGAAACACTTTCTTTCATTGGTTATTTTTTCAGTCATTGCAATAAATTGTGTCATGGATGGTACACAGCTGTCTGCTTCCACCAAACCTACCTCGACCTCCCTGGACAGGTCGCCAGTCTGTCGCAGGGCAACACAGAGACAAACACTTACAAGAGATAAAATTCCTATTTTTTCACCAGTTATATATAAAAAGGTTGTATCAAAGTAGTCCATCTCATAGGCACAAAGCACAATTTACCAATTGATTTCAATTGGTATTGGTAATTCAATCTGTTATGATTAAGATTCTCCATCATTTCAATCACACAACAAAATATTTTTTTATCTCTTTAAAATATTTTTACTTTCCTCTCATTTCTCACACCACACACATGTAGCCAGTGTAGGTCGTTTGTTAGAGAGTGATTGAGGACATTTATGTTGATGGACATCTAACACTGGTGATGTGCCTTGTCCATAGCAGGTCAATGTCATCACTGAAGTGGTTTTGAAAGTATTAGCACTTGAAACAAAATTCATGTTTCAATGTTTTGCCTGATTATGCAAATTACAAACAAAATACCTGCATTTCAATAACTCAAAACTAAATTAGTACTAAGTATTTATATATATTTTTTAAAAAGCTATCAACACATACAAAATAACAACTGATTTAAAATGTTATATATGTTCTAGCAGTGGTAGCCGGATACTCGTAAGCATTGTACATCCTGTGACATGTGTCTTGCCTCTGACATACAGATGGGCCTGAGACGGTGACTCTGGTCTGTTGCTATAGCAACCTGTAGGCTTATACATGTTGGCTGCCTGCTGCTATCAAACCTGAGATCACTCATGTTCTCTCTGTGCCCTTGCAGACCTTGAATGTGGATTTGAGCGTGTGTTTTGTGTGGTGATTGCTGACTCAGAGCTTCCAAAGAGCTTTAAGCTGTCCAGTTCCCTGGAAGTAAATGTAAATACGTTGTGTTTATACACTGCTGGCTTTGTTCACTGACACAATGTGATCCGTGAGTCAAAAAAGCTGATTTTGAGAGTGCTTTCAAAAAATATCACCTGGCCAAACCCAGTGATACACAATCGGCTGTTTTGACATAACTTCTGGAACTGCTGAGGCAGGAAATTAGGGCTTGCTTTTCTGGACAACTGCATGAATTTGCATCTCTTATCTCCATTGACCGCTTATGTTTTCAAGCTTTCAATTATTATCAATCCACTGGAGCTAAATCAACATAAACAACCTTCGCATTTTTATACAAGTGATGGCTTCTGGCTGTACTTTGAGACTACTTATATCATTTTTCAGAGAATGGAAAGTGAAAGGCAGTGGTCATAGTGTGCTAGTCTTCAGTTTGTTGTAGAGTGTAGAGCATTACTGTATTTTTCAGTCACACTTTTTTAACAGTTTGCCTGGTCCTGCAACTTATAGTCAGGCGCGACTTTTGTTTTAGGCCTATGGGTTGACAAATCCGGAGAATTTGTTAAAAAGCAGATAACTCACAATGTGTCACTGGGCCAAATCAACATGGATAAGGTTCCCCTCACTTTTTACATTTTCTAAGTAAATGTGTCTTATAGTCCAGTGCTTTTTCTGTTTCTGTGTGTTTTAACAGTTGCACTGATTCACCCCCACCACACCTCCTTTTTTTTATATAACATTTTAATCTTTAACTGATAAACCTATACATCATTTGGTGTGCAATAATATGGTTTAGTTTGAAGAAGAATATTCTTCAAACAGAAGCAAACTACTGATCATAAACCGTAAATTCAAGTTTATGAAAATAGAAAAAGAAACAAATATCAAAGAAAGATAAACAATTCACACAAATCTGCTTTTTCAGCAGTTTTTTTTTTTTTTTTTTTTTTTACCCAGTGTAAAATCAGAGTGGGCTTGACTTAAGAACAATTCGTCTATTATTAGAAGAAAGGATTTTTCCCTGGAAACACTGAAAATGTATTTTTTGTTGCTATTGATAATGAGAAGCTGGCTGCTGCTTTGAGTTGGTGAGTGGGCAACGTTATGTGCTCCCGGAAGAAGTGTGTGCGTGTGTAATAGTGGGAGTGTGTATGGTTGCCAGATTGTTTGGTGTGTGGGTGATGCTGAATAGAAAAAGATTCTGAAACAGCAGCAGTTTAAAGCTATCACATCAAACATTCAGTCCTATAACTATTCCAAATCAAGACTATGTGCATGATTTTTTTTTTTGTAAAACATGCACAAAGACGTTTATAAACATAAATCCAAAGGTGGTTCGACTTTGTTGTAAGCTGCCTCAGTTTATTTCACACTTTCCTAAAGAATGAGTTATGAAATGTTGCGTATATCATTGCCCTTCTTTCTGGAACTACATTAGTCAAAAACAACTCTGAAGTTCAAATTGCTTATATAATGAAAAAGTCTAGCTACTCAACTGTGTCAACAAAAGCATAAACAGAAGAAACACATACAGGCACCATTATGTCAGAATTTCTGTGAAGAAGTGCTGTGATGTCCATGTTGGCTTGTCAATGCACATCTTCATTTTTATAACCTTCAGAGGCACTCGTCAGACAGACAGCTCATTTTAACAAATATACATTTGGTTGAATATGGGCTGAGATCAAACTTTATTGTTAGAATTTCTTTTGAAGAATGTATTTCCTCTATAGATTATGTTTTTACTTCCAGTTGCTTAATACATGCATATTTTCTGTGCCCCAGCATCTGCTGTTTACTCTGAGTACTGTGGTGAGTTTTGTGTGCCTAAAGTAAAGCCATCAAATTAAGCATATAAAAGAAACCCAAAAGATTATGTTTCACTGACCTACCAGTAGTTTTAATATTTAATATTTTTCCCGATCAGAGCAAATGCTTATTGGTCTTTTATTAAAGATGTAAAATAACACTTTTTTTTTGTTTGTTTGATTTCATCTTTTGTTCCATGCTGGAAAACAAAACAATAATATTTCTTATAATTAAGATAAACAAAATCAAAAATAATTTGTTTTGGGACATTACAAATCTGATCTTGATTCCCTTTCTTTGAAGATGATGGTTTTACATTATGACACCAAGAGGACCTTTCATACTAAAATGAGTTTATTTTAGCCTTTTTTTTACATTTCCCCTCTCTAAGATTTAATGTTGTTAAATTAAATAACACCCTTACCATCTATGAAAGGATACTTCTAAGTCACCCAGCTAGAAACTGCCAAATACAATATTACGGTTTTAATATCTCAGTTTCATTTATCATTTCTACCCATTCATTCCATTATATATA
>NW_006800023.1:449720-461283 GCF_000485575.1 Poecilia formosa | reverse complement strand
ATATATATATATATTATTTTTTTTTTTTTATTACATTTTAATGACATTGTGGGTTTGCATGATTGTCTATTTTCAGAGCAAGTTTCGGCACGGATTGTGCAGGAAGTGACAGCAGAGGCAGTGGCGGTGCTAAAGGGAGAACAGGAGACTCAGCGGCTGCCGTCAGGTGAGATGCAGATCCCAATGCTGGCATAAGTGCTACGTGGAAGTAGGAAGAGCAAAAAAAATTGTGTGCTTGTCTCACAGAACTGGAGTCTCTGCTGGTTAGCGTTGAGTAAGGGTTAGGACACACTGCTGGCAACTATCCAGGGATTCAAAGACCTACTGAGGCAGCTTTGAGTCAGCATTTTTCACACCTGAAGTTCAAAGGTTCATCTACAATATGTTGTAGCAGAATCTTTGTCAGTGCTTTGCAGAGCCTTACATACGCCTCAGTTTTTCTCATTACAACTACAAACTTTTAATAAATTTACTGGGATTTGATGTAATAGACTGGAAAAGGGTAGTGAAGTAGAAAGAAAGTGATATACAGTTTACAAGTTGTTTGTAAATTCAATCTTGAAAGCTGTAGCTTGCTTTTGTCTTTGGAAACCTGGAGTCAGTGCATTGTAAAACCACTTTTACAATTGCAAGCTTTTTTCCTTTTTTTTTTTTTGTTTTCTGAGAATGTTTTTCTGTTTTGCAAGCTAATGTCTACTCAGTTGGATTTAATCCGGGGCTGGACTTTAGCCCAATTCTGACTTATGATTATGCTTTGATCTCAACCTCTTCTTTCAGAAATGCCCTGAGTTTAACTCCATCCATCTTTTCTCAACTCCCTGTTAAGTAAAAGCATCCCGAGGTGTTGCTCAGGTTGATACCCAATGCAATTTTTTTTAACCACACATAATATTTTACATGTATTCCAAAAGGTTCATTTTGGTTTCATCTGACCAGAGGACTTTTCACATGACTGCTCTGTCCCCTACATGGCTCAATTTTTTTTATGGATTTCTTTTCATAGTGCCTTTGTACTTCCCACTCTTCCATGAGGAACACATTTGTAGAGTTCAGATCTAATAGCTCTCCTGTTAACAAGTTATCCCCTCTGAGCTGTGAATCTCTGCAGCTCCTCCAGAGTTACCTTTCATTCCTGGCTGCCTCTCTGAGTAATGCGTTGGTGGATGGACATATGTGATGTTTTGAGATGAGTAAACTGCCAGTTCAAACTTTAGGATATTGTTTTAGAAACCTAAACCAGGTGTAAATGTTTCCATCGCTTTATCCTTGACCTGTTGGGTGTGTTTTTGGTTCACAATGCTGCTTGTTTACTAATAATCTCATAAAAATGTTTAAGGCTTTCGTACCAATTCTTTTAATGTTTTCCTTCCCTATTTCTCATTTTAAAGCTAAATATGATTCATTGAAATGCGTGTATGCATTTTGTCAAAATTGGACAAAGGTTCTGGATCTGTCTATGCTCTTGCAAGGCATTGTTCCTGCCACCTTAGAATCTTATATATATAGATTATTAGGAGAATATGTATGTACAGAGTAAACAATCATCCATTTTAAGCACCTAACTTCGAAAGGAAGTTAGACTTCAAAAATCTGCTTTTTACTTGCCATAGGTCTGCAAGTCCTACATGAGCTTATTCTTCCAATGTATCATCTTCATTGGATTTATGTAGCTGTATGCTTGACTCATCTTCTCAAAATGCCTCTTTACAGTTGAAGATACCACCAACTTGCCTCCCTCCCCTCCCCCTTCACCTGCAGCTGAACACTTTGGTCCCTTGGAGCAAGGTAGGCCAAGAATAAAGAGAGCATACTTCTATTAAACTAGAGTGCGGTCTCTTTCTTTCCGTTGACTGTACCTGTTGGGGTTGTGAATATGCGCTACCCCCTCGCACGAGGGTTTCTCCCAGTCTCCAGTGGGACAAACAACACTATGATGCGTGTTAAGTAAGCCAAAACCGAGCTGCGAAAAGCGACATCATGTTCTTCTTTCTCCTGTCATACATTTCCTGTAATATCTCACCACTTCTCCACCATCCTATGCCTGGAACATAGTCATCCTGAAAACCTTCATTTTTGCCATCGTCCATCCAGAGTGAAAGAGACTTCCACCTGCATGTAGACTGTGTTGGTACAGGTATAGTCTTTTTATATGATCCTCTTCATCCAAAACCCATTTTTTAAGCTCTACATGTCAGTCTTCCCGCACACTAAAATCAACCATATTAGGTAACCCTTCAACTTTCTGTTAGCTGTTCCTTTGATTAATTTATGTTTTGCATGTCTTTGGCCATTGGGTTTTCTGCTCATTGTCGTTTGTCTGACTTATTTTGTGTGTGTGTGGCTGTAGTTTATAAGTCAGAGATTAACTCTCTAGTCAACAAAATATCCAATATAAACCTAAATATCTAAAGGTATAACTGAACCGATGTATAAAAAAATGTCAAACAAAATTAAATCAGTGCAATTAAATTGTATAGTTTTAAAATTGTAGTTGCCTTCTGCTGTTGGAAAAGGGTTGTAAAAAAAGTAACTACAATTAAACTAAGTGCTATTATTAGCTGTTTTCTTTCCACTTTGACACATAGACCAGTGAGAGTATGCTTAATTTTTGTGACAGTAAAAAGTGCTCCTAAAACTTGAAATATTGCTGATAAATGATTCAAAAACAAAAAAATTACATAGGTGCATCTCAATAAATTAGAATTTAATGAGATAGTAAAATAAAAAAAGTGAAATTTTATTCTTTTTCCAGAAAATAATATTGAATAAGAGCTGAGAAAAGAAGTATTTTTAACACAGAAGACCTTTTAAGAGGTCTGTCTGGTTATTGCACAGTATATGCATTCCATACTTTGTAGGAGCTCCTCTTAAATTATTGCTTCAGTGCGTCTTGGCATGGATCTGATCATTTTCTGACACATCTATTGTGTTCAGGAAGCTTTACAGGAGCTCTGTACTTTGTCTCTCATCTTCTTTTTACATTTCTCCATAACTTCTTTATGGGGTTTAGGTCAGGCAAGTTTGCTGGCCAGTCAGGCACACTAATACAATAGAGCCTCCTTCTGCTGATGAGCAGAAAGCACAAAGTGGTAAAATATACTGTGGGAGTGACTCTAGACTAAAGGAAACGCACAGAACCAGAAGATGACATGGCTCTCAAAAATAATCACTGACAATGGAAACCTCATTAGATTTAAAAAAAAGTCTGATTCAGACCCCTTCCACTCTTGCTCTACAATCGGAGACATGGATATTCTGAATGAGTTAAAATGCTTCTCCCCTTGTCTTGTTCAGAATCTGATTACATAAGAACTATGATGGTTCATACAACTGTGTGTGATTGCTCTTGAAGGGCTGACTCCAGCTGCTGCCCACATTGTGAATCACCTACAGTACAAACTCTTGAATGGCCTTTCCTGCACAACTCTCGCAAGGTTGCAGATTTTGTCCCTATTGCATGCATGCTTTTTTCTAGAACACCGTTTCCATCCACCCAACTTTCTAATGGACACGACACTTTAAATAACCAGCTTCTTTAGCGAGGATATTTTGTGGCTTACCTTCATTGTGGAAGGTGTCATTGATTTTTGGCTGGACAACTGTCAAGTCAGCCGTCTTCCCCATAGTCGAGGAAACGATGAGAAAATATTTCTGTTCACAAAATCTATTTATTGGTACGATATAATATCATCCAATTATCTGAGAAACAAAAATGTAATGTATCATTTCCATGATTATCAAAACAGATTATGTTGTTTTCATTTTTAAATGAAAATACTGAAAATAAATTTACACTTTGCTGACACCCTAATTTATTTAGATGCACCTGTTGTTTTTGACTGGTCTGAAAAATATCAAGGTTTAGATATTTGAAAATGTTTTGTGTCCATTTTACAGTTTAGACTAAAAGCCTTTTTTCTGGTTATATGTCCTTCACCGAATAATAAAATCTCTCTTGCTGATAATGTTAACTGTGTTTTATTTGTGTTCTATAATAGTAGAAAGGAGCAGATGTCTCCATCAAATTTTGCCTTCTTTGATAGTCTTAGCTAGATAAAGGCTGGCCCCCAAAGCTTTGATTCATTTGAGTTGCTTGTCCACTTGTTGCTGTGTGTGTTATGTGTCTGTTCTCCTCTACCAAGCTTTTTCTCACATTCTTTTTTTCTACTTTTGTATTTTTTCTTCTTCTAAACATCGTTCTTTTTTGTTTTATTCTGAAGCTTTTTGGTCTGCAAAAAAATGTCCATCTTAAAACAAGAACAGGCCAGACCCTCTATTAAAAATAATCTAAATGTCCACAGTTTGCCCAAGTTAAACTTAGGGTTAAATTTAGCATGACCTATTACTCATCCTTATGAATTTCTTTATTTCCTGTTACAGATATAAATAAATTAAAGGCTAATTTACTGATTAGGTTTTGGTACAAAATCATATAAGGTGAACTTATTTTCCATTTGAACAACCTTTGTTTGGCACAATCCTTACTCTTCTTCTACACTTTTTGACAATGTGCTTTGGATCAATATGACATTATGAAACCCGTTGACAACACATTTTCAGTTTCCAGGTATTTAGGTTATGTCCACCTGGTATTTGGCTTTCAAAGACTTCATGATGCTTTAAATATGAACAAAATTGCCTGGACTTTAGAAGAGACAGAGGCCATGATTATCACAGATACCCATCAGTAGACTTCACAAGATATTTTGGATATTCATCTTTCATTTAATGCCAGACTCAGTTGATGTGTTGCTGTAAACTCAGTCTGTTTCAGCTTACTACAGCACATCATTCAAGCTAAAGTCCCGCATATATAGTTGGAATAGTAAGATAGAAAAGACTTTTATGGCATCACCGCCAAATGAGCATTAAATAACATTATTATTGTGAATTGCAAACACCCCATGCCACTCGGCTGCCAATATGTGGCACCTGCTTTTTGTCTTTTCATGAGATTTTTTCCCAACTAAATAACTGCAATTAAAATAGGAGGACTTTTATAAACGTTTTGGTGCTTGCCTGTGCTGCAAGTGGTACAACAAAGTGTTAATAGTTAGCAAAACTGTCTGGACTTTGAAATACAACTATTAAGTCACTTAATAAAATCCCTTTAAGATGGTCATTCTTTGTGTGTATTCTTCATTTTCTTCTTTTATCAATTCCTCCTTTTCACTGTCTCTCTTTCAGTCTGTGTGTCCAAATTTCCCTGCAGTTCTTCTCCTTGTGTCTGTCTTGTTCGTAGATGTAGGGGATGAGGAGGAGGCGGGCCCTCTCCGCCGCTTCCAAAATTCTCGGGAGAGGTGCAAGTTCCTCGCCCCCTCCATCTCAGTTTCCGTGCCCGAGGACGACCCCTACCACTCCGACGAGGAGTACTATGAGCACCCATTGTTCAGCCCAGAGTGGACGCACTCGGGCGCTCGCCCCACAGGGCACGCCGTGGCCTTTAGACAGATTGAAGGTGAACCACGCATGGTTCCTCTTTGCCATTCTCCCCTCATCTCCTCGCTCCTTCGTTGTTTTCCTTCTGTGATACTACCTTCTTCCTTCATTCCTACCCTCTTTTTGTCCTTCCGTCTCTCCGTCCTTCAGTTCGTCTCTTCGTCTGTCTTGGTGTGATGTTTGTGTGTCCTTTGTGATGTGCATCCACTCAAAATCTGACATTTTTATTTGCCAGTCATACTTTTTCTTGTCATTCATTTTAACCGAAACAGTTGCTAGCTGTGGTTGCCCCGCCGTTAACTCTAGTACATAGCAGTGATGTGTATAAAGTCTGACAATGTGTTTTTGTAAGCCACTCAGTGAGCATTTTCATCAGTAACATTGTTGCCCACAAAGCTGACTCTCAGGACATGACTTAAGCTCCATTGCTCCCATAACTGTCTGAGAAACTGTGCATATCCTCTATGCACACATCCCTCCCCTCCTTGCCAAACATTTTCCAGTCTTGTGCTGTAGTCCATTCCTTTAGATTACCCCAGTTTCTTTCACTGTGGTCTACTGTGCATACATACATACATCTCACAAAGACTTAACACTTGCAGTGTGGCAACAAGAACGACTTTCAGCTCCATCATGCTCACATGCACTTCAGACGTAATTCAAAATCTGAGACTGTTATTGCATCTGACTCAGAATTTGAATCTTTCCCCACAACAATTTAAAGATGGGTGATAGTATAAAATCTAATTTAAATGTAGTCTAAATGGCACTTTTAAATGTTAGCAATATATAGAATTTATTACAGTCAGTTATTTACCCATTCTTATACATACACACACTCAACCTGCCTGTGTGTGAATGAATGAGTGAATGACTGATTGTATTGTAAAGCTCTTTGGAGTTTTTTTTTTTTACTTACTTCCTTACTTAAAAAAGGAAATATTGCAAGGTTTTAGTAGTTTAGTAGTCAATTTTTTTGATCATGTTGGTTTACAGTGCCTATAAATAAACATAAGCACACCACATAAACTGTCACAAATTATCTCCTGTTGTATTGCTAGTTAAATAATGAACCTCGGAATAACCCTTTCATGTCTAGACTGAAATCCTCATTGGATATTGAGTTATTAAAACTGATGACAGATGAAAGGAGGACTACATAAGCCTTCACAATGGAAAACTAGCTCAAAAGTAGCTCCTGCTTCACTTATGTGGCTCTATAGGTGTGACAAGTGGTGGAAAGCAAAAAAATGTGAGATAACGATGGTCTCATCTCAAATTGTTTTTCACAAGTTTTGTTGGTAATTAGTGGATTACCATCACTAACTGTACCAGTAGCTACACCAACTATGTTTCGAATATGAACAAAATTTTCAAGTTTTAAATCCAGTAAATAAAAATAGGTGTTCAAAGGTGTTTTGAAAAAGTTTCATTTTTGGAGGGAAGTGTTGGAGGGGGACTTCCTACCCACAAAGATTCAGTCATAGATCCTGGAGCTGACTAAAGTAAAAGTAAAGAAACATTATTATTTTCTAGCTATTTATAAATAGTGCAAAGGAAAAAATTTAAATCATCACAGGGCAAATATCTTTTTATAAACGTTATCACTCCCCTTTATATGCTCATCTCAAATGGGTAGGGAATCCTTTTCACCTACAAAAGTGGTCAAGGCCCACCAAAATGAATCAATGACAGTATTAAAGTGACACAATCCACTTTAAAGATGAATTATTAAATGAATATTCATTTGTGCCAAAATGTTTATTGTACGGGGAAGATCCATTAATGATAATGAACCTGACTCTTAATTTGCTGTGCAGGTTCACCAATTAGATGGCAATTTATTTAAAGGGAAACAGAGACAGTTTTCACTTATTTCACGATGGACTGCAAATCATAAACAACAAAACTGTTAGGTTTTTGAAGGAGTCGGTAGCTTGATTATTTTACAATATCTTACATAAATGGACATATTGAAATATGTAATGTACTATGTTTATTACATGTAAAAATATCTGGGCTTATTTATAAATTGGATTGTGGCATTTTTAGTTTCCCTCAGAGAGTGCCTTTTTTATGTAAATACAAGTCACAAAGTATATGATAAAATAGTTAATTATTTTAAACACTCACTCAAGATCCCTCTAAATTAAAACTCCATGTTCTCACTGTTTTTGTGTGAAAAAGCTAACTGTTTGGGTCACCTTCTTACAGAGCTGAAAGTATCCCCTCATAAGTTATGTTCTTACATAACCCAAGTCTGTGTTGCCTGTAGTCTTATTGTGTCCCCCCTTTCACCCTGTTTTTGAGAAGAAGAGACCATGGAGGCTCTTACAGCTGAATACGAGGAAGAGGAGGAAGAGGTTGAAGAGGAGGAGGAGGAGGAGGAGGAGGAGAGTGCAGAGGCGGCAATGTCCGAAGCAGCTCTTGATGAGCAGCAGTGGAGTGGGGAAGAGCCCGAGCTGGACAGCCCCAAAGCTGAACTCTTAGATCAGACAGAGGCCTTAGACGAGGCACAGGTTGTAGACCTGGGGCAGTCTGAGGCAGCTAGTGCTGCCACAGAAAGCTCTGTGGACAGAGAGGAGGATGAGGAGGAGGAGGAGGAGGATGCAGAGGGTGAGGAAAGCCATGAGACAGGTGTGTCCTGCCCTCTGCTCTCCCTGCCTGCATGTTACTGCATTTGCCACTCTATTACAACGCAAGATGTGTCAGAAAGGAAGCAAATAACATAAGCATTATTATTCTACTGGAATGGCAAGTAATCCTCTCTGCGCTCTGCTGCGGCTGCAAGGCAACACAGGCTTGTTGGTGAAAAGAGTCACATTGTTCAAATTAACCTGGTTTTCTTGTGTGGTGTCTTTGCTTGTGTTATTTTTTTCTTTTTTCTTTTATTTACTTGATGTAGTTTTTGGGGCCGGCCATTTCGTGTTGGTATAATGATGTGAAGTGACGCTAAACATAACCGTGCTTTTTCTTTTTAATTTCCCCAGCTTATAAGCTTACTAGTCTCTCATTATGTTCAAACATAATGGCTTGGTGCTGGTATGCCAGTGCTGCACATTTAATGTTACCATGAATCGCAGTAGATAGAACATGCATTACATTTTTAATCACCAGTCTCAGTACAGAGAGTTTATAAGGGAACTGTGTTTGGTGTGTCTTGCTCAGTGTGGTACAGGTGTTTGTTGAACCATATGTATATTTGCAATTATATCATCATCAAAAAAGCAAAAATTATATTAATTTGCTTTTTTCCTCACCGTTTGTGAGTGACATATAGCATTTCTCTGTCATTCTTGGGATGCTTGTTTCTTAGATGAGAAAATTACATTACGCTACCAAAGTTCCATGAGATGCTCTAACAGATTTATGATTTATAGCTTTTATCTTAAAGTGTAGCGATGATTTTCAACAAATGACAGAAATGCTGTATCCCTTATAGTTGGTTTTGATGCATGGGTACTCCTCCCATCTCTTATAACTGTTTTCCCATAAATCAGCATTACAGTTGCCTCACGCCGACTCCGTCACACTCCATCTCATGTCTTTCATCCATCTGTGACATGGTGGGCCCTTAATCTTGCCGTACCTCTTCAGTGATGGCTGTATTTGTGCTGTAAGTTTCCAAAGGAGAGCTTTGCCTGGTTGTGTGCAAGCTTTCCCAGTGACCGGCTTACAAATGATCCTTGTTCATAGCATGCTTAAGCAATATTTTTTTCTTTTGTGAAAGAAACAGTCAACTTACAGATATCTTTGCAGCTTTGAAGATGGATGCAGACAAGCAGGACAGTGAGTCGATGAGCCCTGACAGCATTGGATCAGAAAAGCGCCCTGAGGAGTTTTTTGAGCCTCAGATGCAAGGTTTCTTTGCTGGTGAACGAGTTGTACCGGAGAGCCCGACCATGGATATGCCATCTTTTGTGCCTCCAGATGTTCAAATCCAAGCCAAAGAACCAGTCAGATCTCTCACACTTCAGCCCACATATGGGGAGCCAATCACAGTGTCAGAAAAACAGCCATCAGTGGAGGTGGTGGAGTTCAGCAGCATCACTGCTCCTTCTGACTTTTCTTCGATGGGAGTTAAAGCTCAGGCAGGAGACACAACTAGAGAGGCCAGAGACAAATCAGGCATGTCGGCATACTTTGAAACTTCAACTATGGAGACCGAGGAAGGTACAGAATGTAAGGGCGAGGGTTATTATGAACTGAGTCGATCTGGTGAAAAAACGAATAAAGATGATTCCAAGTCCCAAGAAGTCAGCTACAGCACACTGGCAGAAGCTAAGGATAACCCTGGAATAAAAACAGCTCCACCTGGAGATACCGACATGTTTGCAATTCCTGATAGAAGTAATGAATGCAGGCTTTCGCCCGGTAAGCTCGCCTTAGAGCAGAGGAGTTATTCACTCAACATCACCATTGGAACAACAGATCAGAGTGGACAAGGCAGGCAAAGAAACTTCACCCCACTGGCCACAGACATCATGTCATATACAAGTGGAAGTCTTGACGAGTCGGCTGACTACCTTCCAGTTTCTACACCCTGCATAGATAAGCCTCCGTCATTTCCTCCTCTCATCCTTGAGACTGCTGCTTCAGTCACATCGGATTCCTCTTCCCCTCCAAGAACCGCTGAACCACCATTAAAGGTCAGTCCAGAACCTGAATCTCCTGAATCACCCGAGCCAAATAAAGGCCCTTACAAAAATGGTTCAGTGATGACACAGGACTTGCCGGAGATGCTAGACCTTGCTGGTACCCGGTCCAGGCTGGCTTCAGAAAACGCAGACCCTGAAATAATCCAGAAGAAGCCACTCAAAGATGATGTTCCTATCTTCACTGATGATCCTCTCGCTAGTATGACTTCAGGGGAGCTGAGTCCTGGTGTAAGAAAAAGTGATAGTCAACTGGAAGAGATGGGGTATTGTGTGTTCAGTGAATATTCAGGGCCTATGCCATCCCCTGCAGATGTCCTCAGCCCTACAAACACCTGTGGACAAATTTTTACCCCTTCTGTCTTGGAGGAGAAAGTGGCTGAACAGGCTAGAAAATTAGCAGTAAGAGATACATCCTTGGAAGACAAGACTTTGTCATCTGGAGGTGCCGATGTTTATGACAGGGATGACCAAAGCCAAGGGGAAAGAAATAATTCACTTGAAGAAAGCAGCAAATATGATTCAAATGATCATCCAGCAAAATCTGTAAGTGAGACACCTTTTGGTCAGCTTAGTGAGCCCTTTGTGACACCAACTGTCACTGTGACTCTAGAGGAAGGAGAGAGGTCAACGAGTGAGACCGAACGCCAAGCCAGTGGCGAAGGTTCAGTATCAGAAACCGAGATCGCCGACTATGAGAGGCAGATCCGCAAGCTGGAGATGGAGGACAGGCCTCTAAGTCTTGAGGAGGAGCGGGAACTCCAGGAGCTCCGGGAGAAAGTGAAGCTGGTGCATCAAGAGGCCTACGAAGAGGTGGATGCTGAGGATGTTTACCAGTTGACTGGCATGGCCAAGGACCGCATTGCCAGGCCAGTGAAAACATCACCTACTTCTTCTATAGAGAGCAACATTGATGATGACAAACTGCTTTCCCCAGTACTCTCACCCTCCAAACTTAAGCAAAGAGAATTATACGGTTCACCCAAAAGAGCAGCTTCGCCTGTGTCAGGAGTAAACAAAGATGAAAGGGATGAACAAGAGAGGAAAATGAAGGAAGACCAAGAAAGGGAAGCAACTGAGCGAATAAAGAAAGACGAGGAAGAGAGAAGAATGAAGGAAGAAGCAGAATTCAAAGAAAGAGAGGAACAAGAGAGAAGGGAGAAAAAAGAGGCGGAAAGGATACTGAAGGAAGAGACAGAAAGGCATGAGAAAGAGTTGACAGAAAGACTGGAGAAAGAACATAAAGAGAAAGAGGAGATGGAGATCAAAGAAATGGAGGAGAAAGAGAAGAAAGAAAGGGAAGAGAGGGATGAGAAAGAGAGGGTAGAAAGAGAAGAGAGGGAGAGAAAAGATAAAGAAGAATTGGAGATGAAGGAAAAAGAAGAGAGAGAGAGGAAGGAGAAAGAAGAAAAGGAGAGGAAAGACATGGAAGAGAGGGAGAGGAAGGAGAAAGAAGAAAAGGAGAGGGA
>NW_006800023.1:415480-449549 GCF_000485575.1 Poecilia formosa | reverse complement strand
AGAGGGAAGAAATAGAAGAGAGGGAGAGGAAGGAGAAAGAAGAAAAGGAGAGGGAAGAAATAGAAGAGAGGGAGAGGAAGGAGAAAGAAAAGGAGAGGGAAGAAAAAGTGAAAGAACAAATGGAACGAGAGGAAAGAGAAAGGAATGAAAGAATGGAAAAAGAGAGAGCAGAGCAGGAACTGAAAGAGAAAATGGAAAAGGAAAAGATGGAGAGGGAAATAAGAGAGAAGGAGGAGATGGAAAAGATGGAGATGGAACTCAATAAGGAGAAAGAACAAGAGAAACTGTCTGAAATGGACAAAATGGTTTCAGACCAGCCAGTAGAAGCCAAAGGAATGCAGCAGACAGAAAATGTCTCCATAAATCTTGCTGAAGGAAATCTGCCTAAAAAGGAGAATGCAGAAGTAGAGGTGACAAAAGAGATACCAGAGACCCATGCTGCGATTGAATCTGTGGTGATGGTTGAAGACGATTTCATCACAGTGGTGCAAACCATCGATGAAGCCGAAGAACCTGGTCACAGTGTTCGTTTCTCTGCTCCACCTGAGGCTGAAGCCCTTTGTGTTGGTGCACGGAAAGAAGAAGAAGAAGGGGCAGAAGATGATGAATCTATAGAGCTGGCTGAGGAAGCAGATTTGGAGGCAGCCAGCCTTGAAGAGGTAGGGGAAGTTCCTGAAGCCCCTGCCTCCCCAGCACAGGAAGCTCAGACCAGAGAAACAGAGGGACGGTCAGAAAGCTACGATAGAGATGAAACTACAGTTGATGACTCCATCCTTGACAGCTCCTGGGTAGACACACAAGGTAATATCATTTAAAATATATCATTTTGTAGTATTTAGCCCAGACCCTTTTCCTGCTGCTGTTTCTAAGCAGGTAATGTGTTTTTCTTTTCCCCATGTCTTGTCTACTAGATGATGATAGGAGTATGGCAACGGAGCAGATTGAGCTTTTACCCAAGATGCCCAGTCCAGTTAAGAAACCGGCTGTCGTACAGAGTAGTCTGACAAAACAACGAAGTACGGAAAAACAAGAAAAATCTGTCAAACCCAAAACTAAAGGAGGGCGAGCTAAAGGACGCATCTCCACTCCTGAACGCAAACCTGTTCGCAAAGAGCCCATCTACATACCCAGAGAAGAGATCAAAAAGAAAAAAGGTATTTTTTTTAACAGTGGTTTTTTTTTTCAGTAATCATATACAAATTATTTTCTAATCATATTGAAGAATGGATAATACTGTTTAAATAAACAATCTCCAAATCACCCTTCTTCCTAAAATGAATATCACTACACATTTTTTTTTCAACTGGTTATTTCATGTGAGCAGTAAAAAAAATAAATAAATAAAAACAAAATAACGTTTTTACCTGTACGTACCCCCCAATAAATTGCATTGTGAAACAATGAGTGTTTTCATGTCCTATACTATAATAAACACATGCTAATACCAGCAATATGGGACGCTTAGAGAAAAACAAACAAAAATAAAGAAAACTTTTTCTGTATCAAAGGACAAATATCAATATTTTTTACAAATTTTCTTTTTTTAATTTTTTCCAGGCTTGTACCTCTAAACTGCTATATTAACTTCCAGGACCGCAATTGAGAAATATGTAGAAAGTCATAAGACATAAACATGCACAATCAAACAGCAGAAAGGCACCTAAGTGTAATGATGTCCCCAGGCAAAGGCTCTGAGTGTTTTTAGTCACTTGTTTTGTTTCTTTGAATTTTGCAGCCATCATAAAGAAGACTGAGTTCAACAAAAAAGTGGAGACTCAGACTCTGTCTCCGTCCAAGCGGAGCGCCATGAAGACAGCAGTCCGTCACACGAGGCCGATCCAGCATCACTCCTGCCCAAGAAGGAGACCCACAGGTGAAACATGGGCTTGTTCTGTCAGGCAGTTTCCTTAGCATTTACCAGAACAGCAGTTTCCATCGTGTCAGTCATGCCATGTCAGAGTACTATTACATAAGGTATTCATTTTTGTTTTATTGATTACAATTACTTGTTTGGTTTTGTGTATTTCTGTTTACGTAATCATAATTAAACGGATCGGAAGAAATGTTTCATCTGTTTTCATTTAAAAAAAGGTTATGTCCCTCCCTACATTAATTCATTCAGGTTTTTGTACAGGAAAGCAAGGTTGTAAAGCTTTTGTACTGTTGTCACTTTAGTTTCCCACTTAATTCTTGCAACTGGTTTGAACTATTAATGATCTATTCTTTATAGTCATACATTTTCATTATAATTGGCCGGCAAATACTGAAGCTGTTACAGTTTTTAAACCATAGTATAAACGCTCTTTTCCACTTTCAAATGTGTGATTCCTTCTAAGCTACTAATCTATGTTTTGTTCCATAAGCAGTCTCTGATGCTGTTCTGTCCCAGAGGCAGTTTGCACCTAATTTTCCCCTGATGGACTGAATTCTGTGTCACCAATGATAAAAGCTCAGCTTTCTGCTGCATTGCCCCAATTAGATTATAGAAATCCTTCACTCTGTATGATTTAATGCCAAGTCTTTGAAGAACAACGCTCTCAAAGGAGCAGCAACCTACTCCCATTGCACATTTGACTCATAGCCTATGAAGCCATACGTGTTTTTACTTATAGCTTGCAACACATGCAAGATCTTGCCTTCTTCCTATATTGCACATTGGTGCTATGTGTTCCCCAGATTAGTGACACACACACCCCAGGACATCCACCAGTATTCCTCTCTTGTACAACTTTCGATACCAGCAATATGGGACGCAATAGAACAGAATGGTGTTCCTGTCTTACTAATGCAGACAGGAACACCATTAGAAGAGCTGTAGTTTTGGAGATCCTCTGACCACAAGTTGATCCTTGTTCAAGACACCTGTTTTTCTCCAATCTAAGACATACAATTCAAGTATAAATGTGTATTACAAACTATTTAATTGACAATGTAGATCATTTTAAGTACTTCTACTTTAGATTAATTGTATTTAGATTAGATATGTCCTGCTTAATTTTCCCTCATTTCTGTTTCAGAAGCCCTTTCAGACAGTCGCCACCCTCTTAGTGTTGCCAGACAGTCTCGAGACAGAGCATCAGTAAGTATAAAAAGCAAAGTCAACTCTGATGTAACATTTTCCGTCAAAGCCAGTTAGAGAAATAACAAAAAAAAAGAAAAAAAAAAGAAAAACATAGCAACTACATATAAGTGCAGAACAGAACATATCTTAATAGACGGAGATGCTTGAGATCAGGGTCCTAAAAATAAGTCATGCAATCAGAATCACTTTCTTGCCTTTGCCAGCAAACAAGTTCACAGGCTAAAAAATATTTTTATGTAATAATAGGGTAATTGTATCACAGGTTTTGTCTCCTCATTATTTCTAGGCAACTATCATAATGTAAAACACATGGCTGCAAACCTTCTTATCTTCCATGAAGCTAGAAACACTCCAAAAACCTGTTCTTAAATTGGAGAATGAAATATTTTCAAGATACAAATGGCTTGTATTGTAGCTTAAAAAGAGAATATAGCTTGATATAACTATCAAAATACCTCAAAAGTTGACACATATTAGCTGAACTACATCAACTGACAGCAGAATAACACAAACAAATAATATGTTTCTCTTGTAATTTAAAAAAACGGTGACAGTGCTGCCTTTCCATACAGAACTATAAGCTGTTAGATTACTGGTTCTTTTTGCACAGATAGTGAAGACATACCCATTTGGAGTGTTTATTATACCGAGTGGGTGGAGAGTCACCCTGTGACATTTCCCCATCGGCTGGTGTGGTCGTGACTCCATTTTCCTCCTCCACCATGCTAATGACAGTTATTGTGTCTAAAATAACACCATTTCTGCATTCCTTAAATGTCATGTCATTTTCAGCATACTGTAAATGTCTTCTAATACATCTATTAATGTGTGGCTGGTTACTGTTCCCAAAGCTGAACATGATGTTCTATGCTCCACCTTTTTTTATGCTTGTTGATCGACACCTTAAGAATCGTACAAATGTAATGCATCTGATGAATGCTCCTCAGAAGTACTAATGTCACCTGTGTCACCAAGTGGAAGAAGACTAGCTGAAGAAAAATACCGTACGTTACTGTTTGAGCATTAAGCATAGTACCAGAGCTACAATGGAATGGGTTATAGCCTATTGAGTAGAGTGGCTTAATCGGAATCCATACCTAAATACAGGCCAGAATCTGTGACAAGAATTTGAAAGTGATGTTCAAAGATGCTATTCATTTAATCTGTCTAAGTTCAAGGTGTTTTGCAAAGAAGGAAATTTATATTTTCAAGATAGCAGTGAGTGACATTAACCAAAAAAGAACACCTGTAATTGCAGAAAGTCTTGACTGTATGAAAGTATTTACTCTTTCCAATTCATAAATATGCACTACTTTCTGTTGATTAATCACATAAAATCTTTTGAGCTGCTAATGTTAAAGTTTAAGGCTTACAATTATTTCTTTCTCACTTTATATTTCCACACATTACTCTATGTTAACAGAAAATCACTTTTATTGCTGATAAAAGTGATCAAATCACTTTTATCAGTGATTTTGATAAAGACTCATGATACTGTTCACTTGAAACTGCTGTCATTCTCATAACTCCTTTGTCACTGTGTTGTTTATATTCACATACTGGGCCACATCGTTGTTCCATTTTAGTGTCATGCTCACCATTTGTTACAATGATTCCCATCTAGATGTCCAGCCTCATTAGACCACAGAGCTCATCAGAATCACAGTCTTACAGTTGAGATGGGTGGACAGTTGTTTGGCAGGGCAGCTCCATAAACTGTGAATGTACAGAAATATTATATAATTACAAGAAGTCAACAATCACAAGATACTATTTAAGCTGATGTTACTGCGCTGCACTAATGAGCTTTTTTTTTTTTCCCCATCAGGATGGTGGGTCACGGAGTCCAGTAAAAAGATCATCTGCACCACGTCATGCCTCTATCCTGGGTCGCCGTGGCTACCACGAACACGAGGAGAGTTCAACCTCCATCACCAGCTCTGGATCGACTGCTCCCCGCAGACCCACATGTAGGCTGATCACTTCACTTCACAAAGGCATCAGGCTCCTAACAGTTGTTATGTACAGATTAGGCTCTTTTTCTTGTTGCATTATTTAGCCAGTTCAGATTTTTTCTTTTCAAGGATATAACATCTAGATTTATTTTTATAATCTTTGTTTTAAATGTAGTAAGAATTAAATGTGACAAACACTGACCATAATAGAAAAATGAATGCACCCTTCATCCCAGTCAACACATACTATATAAAACAAAGAACCATCAAGAGCAACTAAGTCTTTTAAAACATGACCTACACTGAATTGCACCTAAACTGAAAGTTTAGGTGCATTATTATTATTATTATTTAATATCTCTTTTTACAGCATTTCGCACTGAAATGAGAGCAGAGCATAGGATAGGACGAGCCCCAAGCATGACAGGTGATGCAGAATTTCAAATGTAATGTCATTCGTTTTTTTTTTTTTTTTTTTTTTTTTTTTTTTTTTTTTTTTTCAATGTTATAATCCAAATGACTTGAAATGAGTTGTATTCGTGTTTGGATATTACAACTGCAAAATTTAGGATTGCAACTCATCCCTGAAGTTCTCCTGTCATCATTTGTTTCAACCATGTAGTTACAGAATCGGTACGTTCCCGTTCAGCTCGCAGTGGGCACTCCACCCCTCGTACCCCGGGCTCCACAGCCATCACCCCAGGAACCCCTCCCAGCTACTCGTCATCTTCAAGAACCCCCGGGACCCCGCGCTCCCTCAGTTTGATTTCCCAGGAGAGGAAAGTGGCGGTGGTCCGCACCCCACCAAAGTCACCCGCAACCACTCCCAAGCAGCTGCGCATCATCAACCAGCCGCTGCCTGACTTCAAGAATGTCAAGTCCAAGATTGGGTCAACAGAGAATATCAAATACCAGCCAAAAGGAGGACAGGTGACATGTCATGTCTTCCAATTTCACCCTCAAAACCTGAAGCCCTTTATGTTGTTTCCTTCATTCATGCATCTCCTTACTTAGTTTTGTTTTCCTTGTATCTTGTTTTATGTCATCATTGATTTATTATTTTAATACCGACTCATTAAGACAAAACTATAGGCTTAAGTTGCTTTCATATAAATTTCATCCACATCGACCAAAAGTTTTTGTAGCGAAGGAACAAAATTTAGAACAATTTTTTTTTTCCTGTGTATGAAAGTAGGTCTCATAACTGAGTGAAATCATTCTAAAGAGTTTCATACACAGCTGTCCGCATCACAAAAATGGTCTGGGCAAATGGCAATATGCAGAAGTGACAGTTTTGCCTTGCAAATTGTGTTTTTCTAACAAATTCTCACAATTCTTGTCCTGTATGTATCCTAAAGCCTCTTTTCTGAATTGTGTCCACACTTGGTGGTGTTTTGTTGTCTTTGAGATGGATTAGGTTTTTAGAAAAATTAGTTGACTTTGACAGTTTATTAGGTGTGTTCCACTTAACTGAAAAAAAAATGTTGAGCTGTTACTGAGATGAACTAATCTCATCATTGTGTTTCAAGCATGTTAATGTTTCTTTCATTATTTTTGGCCTATCTATCCCTAACTTAGCACGTGAGACGCTCCAGATTTTAGTACACAGAAATCTTTGACATCTCACTGGGGATTCTTTTCTGAGGGTTTCCACCAGGCTTTGTTTGTAAGGACTGCATCAATATATAGGCAGCACAGTGGCACAGTTGGTAGAGCTGTTCCATTGCAGCAAGAAGGTTCTGGGTTCAATTCCCAGCCCCGGTCTTTCTGCATGGAGTTTGCATGTTCTCCCTGTGCATGCATGGGTTTTCTCTGGTTTCCTCCCACAGTCCAAAAAACATGACTATCAGGTTAAATGGCCTCTCCAAATTGCCCCTAGGTGTGAGTGTGTGTGTGCATGGTTGTTTGTCTCTGTGTTGCCCTGCAACAGACTGGCAACCTGTCCAGGGTGTACCACGCCTCTCACCCGGAACGATAGCTGGAGATAGGCACCAGCAACCCTCCCGACCCCACTGAGGGACAAGGGTGTAAAGAAAATGGATGGATGGCATCAACATATATATTCAAATTATCTTTTCTGATCCAAGGGAGACTGTGCATTTAAGTGCATACACCTCCCTCCCTAGTATTGTCAAGATTTTTTGTCTTGTCTAGGTTTCACCCTGCAACAAAAACAGCAGTGCTGCAGCATCAAGCAAAGTGATGAAAACAGCAGTGTGTGTCTGTAGCCATCAGCTTATACAAGGCTGCACTGATGACCCGATTAGGAGTCTAGGCTTTTGCCTGATGTGTTTATGACTTTTACAGGTCTCTGAGCTGCTTAGTTCAGTCAACTACAAAGTATGGAGGAATCATGTTCCAAACGATGGCCTGTCATCCGCTGAGAAAATTGGATGCTTTGTTTTCCACTGCATGCTTGTTTCTCTAAGATAGCATGATTGGTTATGGTTAATGACATGGTTCTTTTTCCTACTGCTAACAGTGATTTACTTCATCCGTTCCAAACCAGAGGAGTTTCAGAAGTAATCCTGTGGATGTGGAAGTGAATGCATTTTTTGTCCAATGCACAGATCACTTTTCTTAGCTTGTGTTTTTTTTATGATACATATTTCAAAATTAACACAAGCAGTTGTGTCCAAACTTGGTAAGAACAGTATAATACTAATGGGCTCATTTGCACTTGAAAAGAAATATTGTGATTTAAAGAAAAGTTTCTCCTGTTTTCATTACAATTATTTTTGCTGCTTCCAACACAAGGCCATTCATTTTGTGTGTTCCTTGTCTTATTACTAAACAATGTCATCTTTTGGTAGCTCATTTGTGTTTTTTTTTTTTTTATTTTGTTTTATCAGAACTAGGAGAAAACTTCAGATTTTCCAACCTTTTTAGAGCTGCACACTGTCATTTGGCAAAGGTAACATTTAATCTGCTCCTCTAGGCAGAAAATCTAAGCTTGAAAGATAGCTTAGTGAGGTTAAGATTCATGGACGTTTGGAGATTCAGTTTTTTCTGATTGCCTACATGTTCTTTTGATGGCCAAAGGGGGATTTTGTACATTTACTGCTGGAAGTCAGTGCTGCACTTCTTTACCATTACTGTTTGTTTGTTTGTTTGTTTGTTTGTTTGTTTGTTTGTTTGTTTGTTTGTTTGCGACACACTGCGTGACCTGGACTCATGGCCTGCTGTTATATATCCTCACTGATAGTTACACTATCCAGGAGAGGTGTTTACTCAAGAGTAAATGTTATTTTACATGAACTGAATGTATTTGTTGCTGCAGATCAAATGAAAATAAAATCAAAAGCAGATTCTCCCTTGAACATTAAAAAAAAGAAAAAAACATTTTGATCTGTAGTCAAGAATTTAAAGAGTTTCAGCAACAGTTTTTGTTTGTTCTGTCACTCTCATTTTTCTTGTAAGCAATCAATATGTCTCTGAATTCATCAGCACATTCAGATTTTAATCAATAAGCTGAACTTCAGTCACTTTTTGCTGATAAAATTCAATGCCTGACAGATTCTCCCATTATTGTGACATTTAATAAACAGAAATAATTTTGGTAAATGACCTAAAACGAGAGATTTTGTCAGATTTAACTTCAGACAGTTGATAAACATGCCTTTTGATTTAATGTATGTAAACTTCTGGTTTCAGCTGTATGCACCATTACAGCTAGCTAACTGTAGTTGGTCAAGGACTAATTTCCTTGACTGTACTTGGTGCTTCTTTGTATAAAATTGGTCAGGTTTTGTGGTGAGTAGGATTTGCTTTTCCACTACGCTCTGTTAGCTTTTGGTTTCACGACTGTAAAGCAGTGTCATAAACACTAAATAGCAGAAAAAAATCTCATCACTTCTTCTTTTTCTTTCATACCAAAATACACAGGCAAAGAGAATTTAGTCCAATCAGGTTCCGGCAAAAACATGTCAGTTTACAAAGCTGACATTTAATTAAAAATAATTTTTTAGGGTTAACGGCTTTTTATATTACAGCTGACGGATAAGAAGTGAGTAGCCAGTACCAGTGGCAGGATGAGATCTGGGGGATGTGGCTCACAACCCAGGGTGACATCTTCCCAGAGGGCTTCATGAGCACTCACGAAAACATTTAGCTAGACAGAGTCTTGCAAAAGTACTGCAGCTGCAACATATAGTGGATGATTGAAAAGTGGACAAAGGGTATGTCTTTTTTTTTTAAATGAAAAATTTGAAATATTTAGAAAGTATTTGTACTAAACTCCTTCCAATCATTGTTTTGTTTGTTAGAGAGCATGGTTTTAAGATATAAGTAAGTAAATAGGATGAAGAGGACCACTGAACGGTATAAAGAAGACCACTGAACACATCTGACAGGTCAGCAGCAAAGCCATGGAGAAGTTTAAAGTAGGGTTATTTTGTAAAACCAATACTAAAACTAAGCATCTCACATAGCCCTTTATAGTTTTCAGTTAAAGAAGTTATACTTTTTACAACAGTTGAAGCATGAAAATCATGATTCAGAAAGGTAGTAAAGTTTTAAATATTTTTTTAGCACAACTCACAGGTTATCAGGCACAGGAAGAGAAAGGGAAGCTACCAGAAAATGCCTGTATTTGATTTATGAACTTTGGTGTCAGTTTCTTTATGCTATAAAGTTCTCAGTCTGCTCTTACCACTAAAACATTTTGTCTTTTAAAACAGTTTTTCATGGTAAGTAAAATGAAAGAAAAAATATATTTTGGAAAGCCTGTTAATTTTTCCATCCATAACTGAAGGACATTTTTCTGTCTAAGTGATTATCATCATCATTATTCCTCTTGTTACAAGTTTTCTTAAATATTCAAAAGAAAACAATAAACGAAAAACTGATCTTTCAAAAATTATGACATCTAATTTGTCCTATCATTTAGGAGTACCGCTTGAATTATTCCACACTTGTAGGAAAAAACATTGGTGGATTGAGTATTATTTTGACCTTGAAAAGCTTTTAGCTTCTCCTCATGCAAATGTGTTACTTACAAATGGGGCTCATCTCATTTTAAGTGAAAGTAAACATTCTTCTAAATGCTATACGATGCATAGTTACAATATTGAAAAGTCTTTCGTAAATAGCTTTTCTATGTTCTGTGCCAAGTGTACATTTGCTTTTAATAACTTTTTTAAATATATTTTTTATTTGTAAGCTGGAGATGCAAAAACATTTTTAAACTATTAGTCAGGATAGACTATTACAGCCCATAAACCATCACCTGACCACAAACATATTATCTTATTATTTTTTTTAGCATTTTTTTAATTCCTTTACCTTTGTTTTAAATAAATATACAGGTTTTAATTTTATTTACAGCACAATGGATGATTATTGAATAAAATTAGTCTTTTGGACAGTCATCTTGGAATTTAACCATCTTTTAGAAACAAAAACCCAAAAAGCTTAAGGCCAAATGCCTGTTGTTTGTTCTGTCAACAACAACATGTCCTTTCCTGCAGAAACCACCTAAAAATATGTTTGTACAATTGAATGGCTTTTTTTATTTCCCTTTCAATTGCTGCATGACATGTCTCTATTTTTCTTATTTATTTGCGCTATTGAGTCGACTGTGTCTGCATCTCTCTCCTGCTTTCTCTCTTTGCAGCTGCTGCGAGTCATTAATTGTCACAGTACACTCACATATTTTTGACCTTTGCATGCACCTTAAACTGAGGTCCCAATTTAAGATGGCTGTAATTTGCCTCCATTTTTACCTCAAGGCCCCTCTGAAGATCGTCCCTTTCTGCCACAATAAAGTTGAGAGAGCTCCATCTTAAAGTCAGAAGTATTGGATTACAGTTTATGCCTTCGGTGTATGGGAGGGACAGTATCAGGTCAGGGCTTCAGTCATGCAGCCTATTTGTCTGAGTCTTGTGTTTTTTAATTGTTCACTTTATTTATTGATCAGCTCAGTCCAACGTTAGAATGGTGTCTTTTGCTCTGGCCTACTGTAGATGTGTTTCCTAAAGTATGCTTGTCCAAGGCTGCAGAGGAACTGTGAGAGCCAGGACTATTGTTCAAACATCTCTGGACTATTAAGTGACTAGTTGATAGAAACTGTTTACAAGATTTGTTAAAGGGTCAAAGTATATTCCCACTTCATTGATCGCCTCCGCCCCTGCAGGTCCTCATCCCCAGTGTTAAACTGAACTATAGCCATGTTCAGTCTAGGTGTGGGTCCTTGGACAGGCGGGGCCACTCAGCAGGAGGTGGAAACGTGAGTCTTGTCCTGCAAACCATTCTCAGTGTTGCATTATCAGTGCATTTTGTGGTGTGTTGTGCTGTGCTTTTTGCAGTCTTACTGCTTCCCTTTTCAACTTGTTGTTCTGTATGTCGTTCATTCACCGAGCTACGGAGATATTTGCCAACATGCTTTTTTATGGAAACTTGTTTTTCTGTAATTTTGATTTGCTTTTTGCAAATTTAATTTTTAAAGCTTTAAATGTTCAAAATTCTTGTACTTTTCTGAACAGTACCGCCATTTCAGTAATATGTTTTCTAGCACCAGGTGAAAATGTTTTTTTTCTTTCTTTTTTTTAATAAAACCGTAAAATAAATGTTGCTAACTTTGGACATTGGATCCAGGACTCTAGCCTGCGTAGAAGAGGGAGGTCAAAGATTTTTCTCTCTGTATGCTCCAACCTTGTGAAATGTTGGACAAAAAGTACAAAAATAAGAAGAAATTGTCAAAAAAAAAAGTCAAGAAATGCTGTCAATTCTAATTAGCAAATGTGTGTTGTGAGAAATCGTGATGACAGTGGTATAGATTATGCTACTTGAAATTTGTTGCAAACAAATATCTAATTTTATTTTTCTCTACTGAATAAATTCAATTAAAATAAAGATTCTTTCATTGTTAGGGTTATGCCAGCGGATTAAAATATGTATTTATTTCAAACCTTTTCATACATCTTTATCATTAAAAGTGATTGCCATTTCATGCCATCGCCATTAGATATGAAAGATTTAAGCATTTGAAAGACATTCCAAAAGCGTTCAACACCACAACATATTATAGTTTTGTCTGATTTCCTGTTTTGACGTACAGTTAAAAATCTCTCTCAACAAATGTAAAGGTTTTCGACTAGATTATATTCCAATCATCTCAGACCTTCCCCACTGACCTTTATCTGCAATATGTAGCATATTTCATGAAACAGTTGATTAAGTCTTAATTGCAGCCATCTGAAGGAGCAGGTACGACGTCTGCTCCATCTGTGGTTTTTGATTTGACTGATGCATATTATCATTGCACCATAACACAAGCCTCATAACAATGAAACAATTAAAAGTTCCCCTGACTGTATAGCCCTGGACTAGGTCTGTTTACATTAAACCTATTTTTGTTTAATGAATTCAAGTATTCAGCATGAAATTACCAACGTACCTTGGCAAACAGCTGTGCTTAAACAATAACAAAAATTTGCTGGCGCTCTTGGCAAAGCAGTTGATAACTGTTCTTGGAACCGTTTTGTGCTCAATTGAGTGTTGTCTGGAATATTTTCTAAGCAGACTCAGTTGGAGATTTTTATTTATTTATTTTTTTACATTTTTTCTTTTTCTTCTTCTTAATGCCTACGACTTTGACTTGCGTTATTACTCATTTGGAAATAAGAATTCATAGAAAATGTAAAATTAGCTGATTTTATTCAAAATAAAACAAAAAAATGAATACAATAATAAAGTAACAAAGGGGAAGTCTGATACAATTCCTACAATGTAATGTGTGGAATTTTCTATATTCCATAGGAAGATTAAAGATGGCACAACAAAAGTAATATATTTTATTTGCAACAAGGGGAACATGGTTCAAAACTTTCTTTGGCACTCTTATACCAAAAATATACTTTTTAAAGTTTTTGCAGATTATCTGCCAATGTCTGAAGAAAGTGATGCAAGAGTTTGAGAGACTTCATAGATATAGAACTGCTGTTTATTGTCCTCGCAGAATGTTTTTTTTTTTTTTTTTTAAGATTTGGAGTTGCCTTTCATATCACAACCCAACAGGAAGAGTTGAATGGTTTGTCAAAGGATTGAAAGACTTGATGCTCTAATTCAATACTTACACAAAGCACAACACATTATTTTTGACTTTGTGTTCATGTTTTAGTTTTCATACCAGTGAAGCTTCTTTATGATTCACCGACACCACAACTTTTCAAACCAACATTATTATCCTTGTAAGTGCAGAAGCTCCAACAGCTGTACTAGTCTGCATCTCATTATCTTCATTGTTCATCGTCTGGCTTCTATTCACATGTTCATAACGAAGCTTCTGTATTCCGGAATAATCATTGAAAAACATGAACTATGTCGGTGACCTTACATGTTGCAGTGATTCATTTCAGCCAGTGTTGTTTCTCTTCTTACTCATTTTGCTGTGCCTAGAGCTTTATTACTCCTTTCTGTTTGCTGTCTCATAGTGTAGAAGTAGTACTATAGTAGTCCTGCTTTGAATCTGATACAGAATCTTTGGAGAGAGCTGAACATAAGAATGATTTTCTACAGGAATCTTCCAATTGATGTAAATAAAAAAAAAATAATAAAAACATTTTCATATTCTTCTTCAAAAGACTTTGTCACCTATTTTTTTGTGTCTATTCAAGAAGGTGTCTGTTATTTTCATAAGAAAAAAAGATCTGGGCACAGAAAACATTAAATGTAAGAGTAAATATTATTGGACATAACTGCAAGGATTGATAATTACATATGTTTGGAGAAATGTGCTAGAGAATTACCAACACAATTTAACACCTCATTTTAAGCTGGTTTAACTTTGATCCCCAGCGTCTCTTGGAGCCAATGCTATTACCCCCGAATTTGAGGCCTTTGGGGTTGAGGTTGAATTATTTTCTTTATTAAAAAGATGCATGGCGGAATTGCGTATCTTACAGCACGCCATCTGCTGTAACTCGGAGAAATTTAGTTCTTTTTTTATTTTTATTTAACATGATTTAGACTCTCAAAATGTTGACTTTATTTCTCAACTTTGTCTTTTCCAGGTACAAATACAGAACAAGAAGATTGACCTGAGCCATGTGACCTCCAAATGTGGTTCTCTCGACAACATTCATCATCGACCAGGTATAAAGCTCCATAAATAGTTGGTGATACAAAGAGAGTCAGGGGGATGATGTGAATGACAGCAGCTGTGGGTGTTTTGGGAAGCCTTATTCACTGGCATGCATCCCCATCCACACCTGTTGGAAACCTTTGTAAACACGAGTGCAAAGCTTTGAATTGATCTTCCATTGCAACAGTATTATCTTTTGCTCTAAAATTCATAAAATGTTACAGCAAAATTCATAAAATTTGACATCCATGATATTTACCACTAAAACATGTTTTACAGTTATTGCTGACCTTTAAAAATAACATGACATATAAATCCATATCTGTTAGTGAGGCTGGATACTTAACATACTGCCAGATGCACTGCGCAGAATGGCAGACAGCTTTTAAAGAGGCGCATCAGACAGCAGCAATCTGGGTTCATCAGGTCTCCATAACAACCATCTTCATGCCTTCCAAAATGCCAGCCATTTTGGAAGGCATGCCAGGAAAAAGGCCTTTTCTGTCCAGCTGTTACAAAGGTAAAAGTTTGGAGGGGATGGAGTCTTTTTATTGAAACACTGACTTTGAGATGGGTTTAGTGCAAAACAAAGATAAGTTATCATGTAGTTTATTGTGCATAGTGGGAGATCTGTCATGCTGTGGGCTTGTTTCTCTTACAATGGCTATGGACATCTTATTAGAAATCTTTACAAGCTCTAAAAATAAGGGCAATCTACTAGAGAAAAAATAGAATCTGTTATTAGTACTTCCTTCATTAGGATAAGAGTTTAAAGCCATTCGGTCAAATTGAGCAAGAAATGAGTCACTTCAGTTGGAATGAAACATATCCCGTGCAAAACATGCAAAAATATCCAGCAGTTAGCTGAGGGTAAGATGTGTAATTCCAGTAGTTTTATGCAATCGGTTATATTTAGATGTAGAAAATTGAAAATATTGCTCTGACTGACTTGCTTCTCAGACACTAAATAACAAATCCATTTCAGCATAAGTAATGGCTGTTTTGTAGCTTATATAAATCTCTGAAATAACCCGTCAATCACTCTGGGTTGCTGAACTCTTCAGTGTCCTGGTGTGCTGGAGGAACAGCAGCTGAACTGAGGCATGAACTGCATTTGGATTGACAGCTTGATGGATCTGTCCACAGGCAGTGGACTGTAGGAGGTGTTTTTCGGGTCCCTGGCAAACATTGCTGCGGTTGCTTTAATTCTTTCTACAAAATGAGTGTGAAACAAGATGTTGAGAGCTGCATTGCATCACACCTCAGCTGGCTCAATCCAGAAGCATTGAAAGTCTCAGTTCTGGCCTCTACAAGACATGAAGACATGATAAATGCTTTAAGGGTTGCTCTGCTTTTTTTTTTTTATTAGCTTTTTTAGCTTGGACATATGATACTTTCTAAGCATCTGGATAGTCTCGAATGTTGAACACTTAATAGTTGTAGTGAATGGTTAGGTCTCACACACGCATATAATTAGCTTGCATCCCTCTTTGGCCATATGTGATTGTTATTTTGGTTCTGTATGTTTAAGATGTCACATTGAAACTCTCCAAATAATATTGCAGCAGTTGTTTGTTGCCGTTCTAGCTCCCTCTGCTGGCGTCTTTTTGTCACAGTTATTCTTGCTGCTCTTTATTATTTGGGGTTTTATGTGCAGGTTTGTCCCCAGTGTCAGCCCTAAGGCTCATTCCCAATGGTGGGTCAGTTTATTGTTATTTTTATTTAACCTTTATTTAAGCAGGATAGTCCCACTGAGATCAAAGACCTCTTTTACAAGGGAGACCTGGCCAAGACAGCAATAAAAACAAACACGCATTTAAATTTGCTCGCAGAAAGCACTCACTCACGGTGCACTCCAAAGATATTACCATATTTTTAAAGCCCTTCGATGTACCAAAGGTTTGAGGTTGAAGCATATAAATCATAAGTTGTTCCAGGCACGATATGCCGAAAACCTTAAAGCTGCCCACTTTATTTTGAACTTGGGGGAACTTTAGGAGAACATCCATACATCTAAAAATAATCTAAAATACCTGAAACTGTTAAAATTGGACAGACTCTCAGTTGGATCAAGGTCTGGAATTTGACTAGACCATTCTGACACAAATATGCTTTTATCTAAACCAGTTCACTGTAGGTCCGACTGGGTGTTTAGAGTTTTGTTGTAAAGTGAATCTCCACCCCACACTAGAGTCTTTTTCAGTCTCGAACAGATCTTTCTCTAGGACTGACTTGTACTACTCATTACCTTAGATCAACATTTAGTATTAAACATTTAATATCGGAGCATTGTGTGCTTTGTGTTACCTTATAGGTGGGCGGAGAACCAACATTTAGTTTTATACCGAACTAATAATCTTGCCAAACATGGAGAACCAACATCTAATTTTACCAGAACAACTATGAGAGACCCCTACTAGTTTATAAATTACAGACTACTTATTGTTTTTAAACATGGGGAACCAATATGTTTACCTTTTTGTCTTTCTTTTGGTTTGTTGTTTTGTTTGTATTTCCTTCTAATTCATGTAAAGCACTTTGAACTGCCTTGTTGCTGAAATTATGCTATTTAAATAAATTTGCCTTACCTAAATATGTTTGTCCATCTTACCACCTATCCTGATCAGTGTTTATGTCCCTACTCAAGTTAAGCCTTCCAGTTCAGTTCACTTCAGCTTTATCAATATCCTAAAGGGAAATGAATCATCAGACATCATAGCTACAAAAACAAAAGGACACACAGTTACATAAAACATCAACAGTCAGTCCCTTTATCTCCACAGTGTAAGCTGCCGTCACCATAAGCCACCATGTGGCAGCAGTAGTTTTTCAGCCTCTTCTTAAATGTCTTTTCTGTATCTAAGTAGCTTGTGACAAAGTCTGTGCTTGATCCCCTTTTGCTTTTTTAAAACAATGATGTCCTTGTTTCAAATCAGATCACAAAGGCAGTAGGTGTATTTAAGGCTACTAAAGTAAAAGCAGCTTAAAACAAATGCAAGACACAAAACGTTTTGAAAAGAATGTGACCTTTTTCTTTCACTTAATGCTATGCGCTATTTTATGTTGTACCATCTCATAAAACCCAATAAAATGCACAGAAGTATATACAAAATAGTACAATGGTTAACACTTTGTACTTTAGCAAGGGGGATGATTATTTTTCTTCTTCTTATACTCAGGTGGCGGTAATGTGCGAATAGAGAGTGTGAAGTTGGATTTCAAAGACAAAGCTCAAGCCAAGGTGGGTTCACTGGAGAATGCACATCATATTCCTGGTGGAGGTCGCATTATGGTGAGTGTTTAAATGCTAAACGCTTCTACGCATCAATGAAGGGGAGAGAATTTGTTTGAGACGTCAAATATCTACAAAAACGTATTCTGTTTTGACTGACTAATCACACATCAAAGTCTTGTTTTTTTTTTTTTTCTTTTTTAAATATTTGAGAAGACAGACAGACTGTCTGCCTGCAGTTACTTAAACTTATTTTCATGGTATTTTTTTTTTAAACATATTTTCTGCATTTAACAGATTGAGAGCCACAGGCTGACATTTCGTGAGCATGCAAAGGCCCGTGTTGACCATGGAGCTGAGATCATCGTCCAGTCACCTGGTCTGTCAGGCTCCGTCTCTCCCCACCATCAGAAGGAAAGCCAGCTGTCGTCCTCTGGCAGTCTCAACATAATGGAGTCTCCACAGTTAGCAACCTTGGCCAAGGATGTAAGTGATGCCTTAGCCAAGCAGGGCTTGTGAACACTGGACCTCTAGACTGCTGCTGTGCATCCAAGACACCCTCACCTTTAAGAACTCTTCTGCCCTCTCTCGCCATCATGAAACAAAGTGGTTACCATTGATGCTCAGCACACAGAGGTTTCCTTAACATCTTTATCGCAGCATCCGTCACTAAACTCTAAGCAGAGACTAGACTTAGAAGCTACTGTGTTTTGGTCTTCTATTTTTAACCTTAAACATGTGTTTTTTCTGATTTGTTTTGTGGATATTCCTTTATGTTTTGAACAATGTTTTGCATAGTTAGACTGGGCGTTTGCTCTAGATTAAGTGGTATATCTGTCAACACTGGCTTTACTGGTCTTGGATCAGCGTATCGAAGAAGCGACAGCCTTTTTTTTTCTACTCTAAGCAACTAAAGACATGGCCTGTACACCATGCCACCCTTTGTGTTCTTGCTCAGCAAACATGCATGATTGCCAGATCCCCTAACAACGAGCATCTTTACTGTGAGTCATTGTTGACTCGATACATGATCTGTTTAAAAATAATAATATAGAGATCTCTATAGGATACAACCTCTTTCCCATCCACATGTCTCACATTTTAAAAGGAAGCAAAAATATGGCTATAAGATATTACTTTACAATGGCATATATGCAAGAACCACATCATGTTATGACAAGCATGTATGAATCAAATATGAAAAGAGGCTCTTTTGTATTGAAGAAAAAAAATACATTTTAGTAAATAATTTCCTCATTTATTGGATAAAGATAAACAAGTTCATGTTTTGTAGTTAATAGATGTTTTACAGTGTAATGCTTGGTGACAATGTCCAAGACTGATTTGGTGTTGCTGAGGGATGCATCTCCGTCTTGTCAAACAGCCTTACTCACTTAAACCTGCTCAGCAGATCTATATAGACGCCTGCTTAAAACACTTGGAGCTCATTCCACAAATATCTGTCCCAGAAGGAAATTGTTTGAGGAGCAACCAATAAAGGTTGATGTTTAAAGTCGATAATGATTGCTGTCTGAGCCACTGAAGAATAGATGCTACGGCAGATGATGCCACTTCTCCAAAACGTGTGTGTGTGTGTGTGTGTGTGTGTGTGTGTGTGTGCGCGCGAAAGCATGTATATGTATATGTGTGTGTGTGTGTGTGTGTATGCATTTGGTGCAGATCCCATGCCGTTTTATGGAGGGACGCCGCTGTATTTGGGTTGTTTGTCGTGATGTGTAGGGAGATGAAATTGTTAAAGGTAAAAAAAAAAAAAACTTTTTAAAAGCCTTAAATAAAAAAAAAAATTAAATAAAAAAATACTCGTCAAATGTCCACTGGGAGAAAGAACTCGGTCAGCTCCTGATATATCTGTTTGGGCAAAATGGTCGGGTGATCTAGATTTTTCTTTGTTGTTTTTTTTTCTCCAGACACTGTTTGTGGTATGACCCGCTTCCTGCCCAATTACTGCCCCCCCCCCAAATGCAACTGTTTGTTTGCTTCTGTGTTTATTCTGCATCCCCCATCTCCGTGTGCCTCTCCCCCACCTCTTGCTCCACCCTGCAGCAACTCTTAATGTATTTAAAAGGTCAAGTAGATGTATGCAGTTTTTCTCCTGTTGATATGACACCAATTATGATAATTAATGACAATAAAAATAACAAAAAGTGACACGCTTCTTGTTTTCTTTTCAAATGATCAAAAATATGTTGACATAGTTAGAAGTACACAATGATGATTATGCAGAGATTTATTTGTAGTAAGTAACCCAATACACTGCATTGATTGATTGACTTGTTTGATCATGTTTTGTTTTTGTGTTATACAGTGCTTTGCTAAAGTAACAATCCCCTTGAAAGTTTTGCACATTTTCTCTTGCCACAGGTTATCATTTGGGTTTTAGTCTGGACTTTGGCTGAGCCATTAATATGCTTTGATGTAAAACATTAAGTTTCAGCTCTGGCTCTATAGTTACAATCGTTGTCTTGCTGGAAGGCTGAACTTTCTCTAGTCTCTTATTTTCAGCGTTTACCAGGATTTATTTGATGTTTGCTCTTTATTTATCTCCATCCATCTTCTCATCAGATTTGACCTGTAATCTTGTTCCTCCTGAGGAAGAAAAGCATCCCAACAGCATGGTGCTACCATCATCATGTTTCACACTGAGTGTTCTGGGTGAGCTGCATTGTTTTTATGCCAAACATAGTGGGTTTTTTTAATACATTATAAACATAAAAATTCCATTTTGAAGCATCAATTCCCCTTCATATGTTGTTCTTCTTCACTTTACTTCTAGAGCTAAGGTTTACTATGACTACCAAATGTTGCTTCAAACTGAGAAGACGGAAAAAGTTATGGCACTATAAAAATCATTCATATAAAAAGACATGTTTGGTCAGACTTACCTTTTAGGGCATCCGTAGGCTGAACAATTTTGTTTACCTAAAAAGTGTCATACAAACATTACTTTGCTTATACACACACTTCAACTTAAATGCTAATCAGTTAATATGTGCATCTATTTCTTCAGGATATGCAGCACCTTGAACTTTGGTGAGTAGCTCACTAGCAGAATATTATTAGAAATTGCACAAAAATAGAGGCAAATATTCTGGAATAAAATGGGAGTGTGAAAAGTTTATTGTGAAATGGCAGAGGATACAATAACTTAAGACTCAGGGATGGATTGAGTGAAGGGTGGATTGATTTTGATGGCCAGTCCTGGGCCAAACAAGTCACCTACATGGCAGATAGACAGCCAGCCAAACAATGAGGGGGAGGAAATGGTCATTTGTATTCCACCTCCCCCTCCATCACTGTTCCTCTGTAATAACAAAAACTCCAATGAGACCACGGGACCTGAATGAAGATGAAGGAAGAATCACTTCGTCTGCAATCGTTACTGCTTTCCAAAGTAGCAGGAGGAGGAAGAGAGAAATGAAAAATAATAATAAAGCACCATTTGGACAAAAGAGGAAAAAAAAGTAGGATTTAACAAAACAGGGTTCAGTAAGTGACATCTCTTAGTCCTTTGTTCCCCCTGCTTCCACAAGTTGATTCAGGAAACAGCGAGTGGATGTCGCGACACCATGGGGTCGTCTGCACTAGTCGATGTTCACCACCGCAGTGGCAGGGTCCTTACACAGACATGATGTGCTTGACAAAGGCTGCAGATGAAGACCCGGGCAATATACAGAAAGAACAGAGTAGAAAAATTAACGAGGAGACAAAAACTGGCAACGTGACATGAGTTAATGAACTACTAACCATCACTAATACCACGTGATAGTGTAGCAAGCACCGCAGACACAGTAACTCCGTATCAGACTTCAGTGAATGTTCAATGACCTGCTGTCTCAAACATTAAGGTAGCCATGTCATAAGAATGTATTCTATTTTATGAGCAGTAGATGTAGGCTGAAAATACATTTAAAGGGATAGTTCAAGACTTGGGAAGTGAGGTTTTGCTGATGGGTTATAAGAAATTAATATTTTACCTGCAGTAAATAACTCTCATGGCATCTTCATTTAATATAAATGTGGATTAACTACTTCCAGAGGCTGAAGGTAATGGCTAGGTCAGGAAAAAGCTAACTTCAATCTCCTTAAAACACCTTCAATCCAAAGATGTCATCAAGGCTCATACAAACAATATTTTATGAACCATAAAACTTAAAACACTGTTGCTATGGGTAATTTATTTTACAGCGAAGCCAAACATTATCTATGTGGTGAAGTGGGTCATTGCTGAAAGCTTTAATCCATATGACTTTTGCTTGGTGTAGCTGCACTATTATTTCATTGAAGTAATGTGAGGGTGTAGTGTGTGTTTGCATAGACCAGACAGTAACCTTTCATGTATAAGTGACAAGGAGAGGCCTCAACTGATAAAACTGAAAATCACATCTGAAATCCGTGATTTCAGATGTGATCCATTTGTCCATTTGTTGCCATCTGGTGGCAGAAGGCAGAACAATCCAAAAGGGTCTCTTATTTGGCCAGTCCTGGCTAAAACAGGAGAGTTGCAGCAGTCCTGCACATCACCTCTCATCTAAAAAGTAATGACTGACTTTAGTGTAAACAACAGTGTAATGCTATTGTTATGACAGCTTAAAGGTTCATAAACTAACGTTCACAAAAAACACTATTATGTTTTTGAGAGAGGAGTT
The DNA here is from genome assembly GCF_000485575.1 of Poecilia formosa. NCBI lineage: Eukaryota > Metazoa > Chordata > Actinopteri > Cyprinodontiformes > Poeciliidae > Poecilia > Poecilia formosa. The sequence goes on along the minus strand of NW_006800023.1, from coordinate 427,531 downwards.
GTTGGTCTTGTTTTAAGTCAGCAGAAAGCTGCTTTGTTCTTGGCACCTCTTTGAGTGACTATTTCAGATTTGTACTAAATGAAGATACCAAGCAAGAAATACCACAACACCTAAAGGTTTAACCACCTGGTTTAAAATAGTTCCATTGTGTAGCTCAGTTCTGTAGTAGTAGTAGTAGTAGCAGAAATAGTGTTACGGTAATTTTTGGCTCACCCTCATAGTTGATGCAGCCATTCTCATCCTCCTGTCCTGCCATAAGGGCATCGATTTCAGTCTCATTCATCTTCTCTCCTGCAAGGGGTCGCAGAACACATTCAGTGTTGAAAACACCTAAAGTAGCATGGGGGGTGCCATATAAATCACCAGAGCCTAGTTCAAACTTACCAAGTGTTGACAGGACAATACGGAGCTCAGCGCCCATGACTGTGCCGTTTCCCTCCTTGTCAAAGACACGCAGACCCTCAACATAGTCCTCAAATCCTGCCTTGTTTGGGCTGTTGATGATTGTCTGAAGCATAGGCAAGAAACCCTCAAATTCTACTCTCTTGTTGGCCATGTCTGTGGAAGAAGAAATAAAAAGCACAATAGATATTTCACTAGTATACCTCAAAGAGCTGAATAACCTGCTATATATCATCCCTCCACCATGGCTGTAGTGGAGAAACTAAACTGCAGCAGCTCACAAACGTGCGCGAGTTTCACAAACCTGCTTTTATATTTTGCAAAACACATTAGTATGAATATTTCTGGTACTAGTAACTTAAGAGTAAATTAAAGGCAGGATTTTTTTTTTACTTTTTAATTGTATTTTCAGTGTGAGATTGTGATGTTGGAATAAAAGTTAATATTCACGAAAGGTCACACATTTTATTAATTGTCCTAGAAGTTACGTTTGCTTTAAGTAAACTTCATCACTGGTACTTCTCAAAAGCACATCTAAGTATTTTTTTATGTTAACAAAGCTTATGATGAAGGTCTGATGCATATGTTTTCAACATATGGGCACTACTGTAAACTACACCACAGCGCCCTCTTGTGATAAAAGGTTCAAATATGCTTCTTGATTATGCTCTTCTATTTCTCTTGATTTTTGAGCAGCATAGCTTTCATCATTACTAAAAAGTATGTGTTCTAGTATTTAAAATAATTTCAAAACTACTTCAGACATGTCCAAAGCACTACCGCAATGTCTATTTGACTTCTTTTAACTAGTAAACTGAATATTTGCCTGCTGAAAAACACTGTTGCAATTTAAGGTCCTGAAGAAATACTATTAAAACACAGATTGAACTGATGTTATAAACAGTTGATGGTGACTGTAAGTCTGTTTTCAAAACAACAAGTTGTGCCATTTTATAGCACAATCAAGTAACTATGTTACCTTCAGTTGTTGTAAATATGCTATTTATTCATAATATGACTTAAAAGAGATCTGACTTCATAATTTTATGTCTTGAAATTGGGCCAATGTCTCTTAGACTGACTCCTGCTATTCCTCTGCTTTCAGGAAGCCATCAAAAACATTGCTCCTCTATTAACCCTTCAACAACGTTTTTACCAGCCTTTCCCTGAGAAGTAGTTCATATAATTAGCTCCAAGAGTGCGCAGTTCCATAATGCGTTTGTTAATTGCTACTGGCTAGTCTGTAGGAGCTCAGGGAGGAATCGCAGAACTGGTGCTCTGTGAGGGGGAAGCACATAACCTTGGAAACTGCAGCTCCGAGGAGGAGCTGCGTCTCGAAGGCGGAGCTAGCTCCATCCAGACACTTTGCAGATGAACGATTGCCACCCGAGATTAAAGGATTTCTCAAACATGTATCAAAGAATGAAGGCAACACTCCAGGTATGTTTTTGATGAGGGAATAACATAACATGGTGCAAAGCTAAAAAAAAAAAAAAAAAAAAAAAAAAAAAAGTTGATTTTGTATAATACTACTAATATAAAATGAAAACACAAAACTTGAGTTAGTGAATGGTTCTCTTACCCTCAGGTGTGGGATTTCCCAGCAGTTTGCTGACTTCCTTGTTGGTGGGGTTCTGTCCCAGAGCGCGCATGATGTCAGCGATCTGGTTGTACGCCACCTTGTTGTCACCCACCCTGTCAAACAAGCCGAAGGCCTCTCTGTAGTCTGTTGAATGCAGTGAGAACAGAATATCATCACCTAAATGCTCAGGTGTATTTGTTTAAATCATGAATGGAGGAGCTTTTGGAGTTTCTAATACCCAAATTTTACTATACAGAGCTTTTTATCTCACACGCCTTAAAATTTCTATCGCCTAAATGTTTTAAACTACTCAGTGACAACAAATATGGGAGAAATGTGTAGGAGTGGCATCATTTTATACGGTTTCTGCAACCGTTTTTTTTATTTTTTTTAATTAATATTAAAGTGTCATCTTTTGGACATTTTTCTTCAATCATATTGTCAAGTCATTTTAGTAGTTTTTAGAATGTAATTATCTGCCTAGTTGTTACATTTCTGAAGCTTCTAATGCTTTAAAATCAGTTCAAATGTAATATGTTTTTATCAGCGGTTTATTCCTCAAACAGTGCAGCTGTTGCAAAACTGCCAGCAGGTGGAAGTAGTTGCTCTGCTAACTGACAAGGGAAAAGCACAAGTGCAAGACGTCCAAGGAGGCTGTAGTGTTGCTGGCTGAATGGACCGACTGCCGCCGAGCTCCATCAGCCCTCACACTATTTCTGTCTCAGCTGTCTCCTTCTGTCACAGCGGGGCTCTTTTAAAAGACCACCTTGGAATTGATAAACATAGCTGAGAACATGAGCCCCTCCTTTTAAAGGCAAGACCCCGTGTGGGTGAAAGCGGAGTAAAAGAAGGGAGTGCTGACTTTAGTGTAACAAGCAGCCAGCCAGCCCTGTGGTCTAGTCCTGTGCTGACTAGCAGCCCGCAGGTGCTTCTTTTTGTCAAAGTCATAGCATTTCTTTATCCCTCCTGTGGCTGGTACTCTTTCTGAACAGTTTTATTTAAAATGATATGGAGATAGTATAATAAAAGAAGCAAATAACAAGACACAGAAACATCTTAAGTTGATTTAGCATACTAGAGTTCAATGGCCATTAATTACTTCTGTGCTTTATTTGTGTTATGATCTAGTAATCTTTTTAATTTGACACTAACTTATTATTTTAGTTTGCTGTTCTACAGCTGTAGGTTAAAGTTCAATTATTATACAGATGTTTAGCACCAGAAGTTATTCATTTTATTTTAAAGAGACTTATTTACATGTTTCCTTACAAAACCTGTTGATTCCCACAGTATACATTATAACACAATGTGTTTACTCAAATGACTTGCTGCACAAATTGGATGAATAGTTGAAATATGTTTTTTGAGAGATCATTAAATCTTTATAATTAACTACCTATATAAGCATTCTCCTTCTTAGCTAGTCTTAAGTTTCACTTGGCATGTGATATTTCTGTGGAATGGCAAAATACAGAAATGATTGGGGTGATCACTTGTCACAAATATTGTAACACCTGTTGCTGATTCTTCTACAGGTTTGCTTTGGCTTATTTTCATTCAAAAGTTCTTCTGTTAACTAATCTGTCAAGCTTTAAAGATTTAAGATAGTGACAGATTGACTTACTAGTAGGCCAATTGAAATCTGAGACACATGAGAGTTTTTGATAACATGAACTGTTTACAATGTGATATTCTGTCTTGTGGCTGCAAAATTGGGCAGAAGTTTACTTACCATCGATCTGGTCTGCGCTGAATTCAATCTACAAGCCAAATAGAAAGCAATAGTGTAAGTTTCAAAAGCAAATACGTGGCATGCAAGCTCTTTTTAATGAAATCATCCATGCACAAATTAATTCCCATAAAACAATATTTTTTTCCCCAGCTGCCATACTTTTTTTTTTTTTGCCATGTGATTGCACCTGATCTGTGGGAGTCCATCTTTAGCCACATTAAGATGTCCACATTTGGAGACGCTGTGGATTGCCATCAAGCATTACTCATCACCCCGAGTCCAATCCGGAAACAGCTGGGCGTGGTCTAAAACCGCGGTGAGCTATCCATGGTTCTGCTTACTCCCTGCATCCCCATTCATAGCTGTGAGAATGTTCCTTTAAACCTAAACCTCAAAATTGCTCTCAATATTTTTTCATAAACTTATTGCGAATGCATCAATCGTTTGACTAAAATAAGCCTAACCATGAAATAACTCACATTACTTGACATTTTTCGTTCAAAAGGATTAATGATAATGTCGCAAATGAAATACGTTTCATGAACCACTGCAGATTAATATGTAATGCAATCCTTAGTTGAAAACCGAAGTTGCTGCTGATCCCAAACCGTGTACGTCCCACTCTAATCCTTCCCGCTCCAGATCAGGTCATCCCTTCATTGTCATGGTACCTTGACGGAAGACAGGTCAATAGCGGGGGCCGCTGCGGGAGCGGGCGCTGGCTCGGGTGCCGGTGCGGGTGCAGGTGCAGGTTCGGCCTTCTTGGCGGGAGCTTTAGGGTCCTTCTTGGGAGCCATTTCTGCTTATAGTTAAAAAAGCAACTACCTTTTCCCCTGAAGCACTCACAATTTCCGGTCCGGGTGGCACACAAGGAGTGCAGCACTGAATGGAGGAGACTCAGAGGAAGAAATCCCTGTTTGGGCGTATATATATCAGGCTATTTTCCGTGTGACCCCCGCCGATTCTGTCCTCGTCTGAGGATTGGATGGCGGAGGGGAGGGTGTGTGAGAGAGTGATGGGCTTCTCTCTAAACATGGAATATAAGATTGCAGGCCAGAGAAAGTTTATCCTTTCCTCTCATCACAAACACACTGCACACGGTTGGAAAGGTTACCTGCATGCATAAAATGTTCGTTAAAACAATTTTAAGCACGTGTTGTCTCATCGCACATTCGCTCAGGGCTGGCCCAAGGTTGTTCGGGGCCTTCAGCAAGAGTTGATTTGGGACCTCCCCTCCTGCTAAGAACCATTAACACTATTCCAACACAGATCTGGATAATTAGTTATCATTAATCTTGTAAGTAATGGTTTGTTGTTTTCATGCAGAAATATTAAAGCATCTTTGATACATTTTATAAAACATCACCTTGAATAGAAACGGAAAATTACCCTTCACCATTAGACATTTCTTTCAATCGCCATGTGCTCTTTCTAATAACTTCAGTATTTTTTCTTATGTTATAAATTTGTCCTGATTGTAGAGGCTCGTTATTTTTACTATTATATATTCACTGTGTGTATTTCTATTTGCTGATGTGTGTTTCTTAATAAATCATATTCAAACACAGAAACATTTAAAGTCATAGTATTAGAGCGTTACTATATTAACACAACAATAAAACAATGAAGAACTTTTAAAAGTTATTTTAAAAGACCTGTTAAGTTATTTTAAAATGTAAAAGAACTTTCTGGTTCTTTTACATTTTAAATTAAAAGTGGAAACAATTTTAAAATCTTTTAAGTTATCTATGCTGAACTTGTTAAGCCCATAAGTCCAAAATCTTAAATGGTATTTTCATTTTCAATAAACCAAAGTAAAAAAAAAAAAAAAGTAAATTGATGGTTTTTGTTGATGTTCAAGGGTTTATGGGAGGACCCTGATGGTTGGTCCTCAAGAAGCAGCTTAGTTTGCCTTGGGCCCATTCTGCACACACTGCATTCATCTGTGTCACCTTGAGGATTATGCAACGTGATATTTTAAATTATTTATTCATTATTATAATTAATATTATACAATTATTAGTGCAGAGTAGTTAACAAAAAAGTACAAAACACTGATGTTGTAAAATGAGTTATGAAATAAAACACACAATGCAAATAATAAAATAGCATGTGCACGTCAGAGTCTTAATTTTATATAACCTTTACCATGGGAAGTGTTGAATTATTTGAATGGCTAAGAAAATATTTTTGCAGCATAGTTTATAATTGTTGTAAATGGGGAAAGAAATCATCACTGGTTTGACCTAAAGAATAGCTTATGAAAGTGGTTTAAAATATTTTTACATAACTATTAGTTCTGTATATTTTTAATTTTCCAAGTATTCCATGTTGACAGATATTGTCTACAGCAATTATAGAGCTTTTTTAATTTCTTATGTTTTGTTTCTGTATATACATAAGAGAAGAAACTTCATATGGGAATGCTTGACAGTTAGTTTAGAAATTGAAATTGCAAAGTTTGGAAAGGGTTTGGCTATGGGTTCATAACAGAGCCCAACTTCAAAACAGTGAAACAAACAAAAATAAATGACAAACTGTAAAATTAGTTTTACAAAGAGTCCTCCACACCTTTCATGGTATTACACATTCTTTTTTTGACAAGAGGATAGAGTATTCATACAAAACCTAAAACTATTAATTACTACTTTGTATTTTAAATAGTAGCTGACTTGCTCACTGAGCACACCGAGTAACAAATCCCACAGCTTAGTCAAAGGTTAGTTGTACTTGGTGTCACTCCCAAATCAATGTTTTGACTTGAATACAGCAGGAACGAAGCAGCATCTGCTCCTTATTTACTTCTGTCCATTTCATCGCATTCAACTCATTAGCACATACGTGATCCCAAACTGTCCTCTTATGTCAAAGGCAGCTGAAATGCTTATACAGTTGAAATCAGAAGTTTACATACACAGTATAAAAAGACAGTTAAACATATCTTTCCTCACTCTCTTCAGTTATATTTAAACTGATTTCTGTTGTTTTACATCAGTTAGCATTAAATAATATTTATTTTTCCCTAAGTGCCACAACAATGAAATAATGTGTCAGAGATTTATTTATGAATGTCTTCTCTTTAGAAAGAAATGAGGAAAAGCCCCAGATGATGATGTCAAGACTTTGGCAACTTCTCATAGGTTAACTGATACAACTGAGTTACTTGGAGGCACAGCAACCTTTGAAATCCTTGTATCATTTTCATTCCATGTCATGGGGACGAGCCTTTGTGCTTTCACCTGAAATGCATTAGTTTTTTGGTTGCTCCATAATAAATTGTGAAAAAGTTAATGGGGTGTGAATACTTTTTCTACCGACTGAACCTTTTTGGCTCCGATAATGATCAGCTGTTGATTTGAGCGCACTGACTGTGACCACTTGGCAGAGCAGGACCTCTGTGAGCGTCACCAGCAGCCTTAGGGTGAATGTGACGTAAAAGCACAGAGACTGAGATGTGGAGCAGTTTTCAGCTGCTGGTGCCAGTAACAGAGACAAGGCCAAGAGTGCAAATTCTGTCTCCTTAATTCTCATCTATATCTGTCCTCTTAGCCCCAGTAGTGGAGCCCTGCCCCCACCATCAAGAAAGGGGGGAGGCCGGTGACGAAGGAAGTTCATGAAATCCTCTTCCCCTACCACCCCTTGGCCGGCACACACCCACTTGCTTTCGCTGACCCCATCTCCATGAGGGTAAGCCAGAGAAAGCCCAGTCCCTCAGCTGTCATCCTGGCTCACCCCTGGCACTCTACTGCATCTTCTGTGTCTAACTTCCCTTTCCTCCCTCCCCCTATAGAAATCCAGCCCCAGAGCTTGCACCTGTGCTGCAGTCCAATCTCAGCTCCACTATAGAAGCTTAATGGATTCAGCAGGATGTTGATGGAGCTGAGCTTTATTAAGATGTGCTGCTAGGTCAGCTTATGGAACGGGGAAAGAAAACAAACATGTTTGTGCTGACAAACATCGCTATGTTCTGTTGCTTGAAAATTTGAAAGATACCCAGAAAACATAAAAGTAACTAAAACATTTTATCTGTGATTGTTTCCAGTTCAATAACATGACTCCAACAACAAATAATACAATTAATGTCACTAATCTTTATTTACACATTATTGGACTTCTGTAATTCAAGAAGGTTTATAGATGCATTTAAGTATCTTGTTACAGACTAGCACACAAAACATCACATTAGTGAATAAAGGCAATCCTCCTGTATCTAAATATACAGCTATACTTATCCATTATCAATGGAGAGCTTCTTTAAAATTCCCATACTGGAGACATGAACTCAGATATTTAAGTAGAACAACAGGCTTCTGTTTGTAAAACACCTAAAATACTTTTTAGGGTTCGAAATGACAAATGACATGAAAAAGAGGGAATGAAAATACAGTTCAAAGTGTAATAATGCTTAATGATTTTCATTGGTTTTCATTATGTGACAGTATTGGATTTCAGGTGGCTTTGTAAGGTAGAAGTTATGTGGTGATTTTGGACAATGGATAAAACCCTATCTTTTTTTTTCTTTCTTTTAAATGTGTTTTCTCAGAAATATAACGTTTGGGGAAAAACATAAAGCTCCTTCATCATATGGATTGCTTTCCCCGGCTTTGCACACCCAAAGGCATTATATTAAATCCTGCACCTCTATAAACTTCATAAAATACACCCAAGACACATACATGAATAATGAAACTTACATTTTGTTTCTGCAACTGCAGCAGCTTTGGAAAAGTTTTTTAAACCACACCAACCAACAGACAGTAGAACAGATAGGTTTCCCCTTTCTGCCTTTTGCTTTCCTCTGATAATATCATCATGTTTGTTGTTCTTTATCGGTAACTTTTTTTGTTTTAATGTTTTTACTCTTATGAATGAAGTAAAAATCTGTTTTTAACATGGCTGCCCATTCATCTGATCTATCTCCAGCTTAGCATGCTTGTTGTGGTTGACGTGAAGAAATGCAGTGTCATGTTTGACAGATTTGGACAAATGGGCGGAGTTATCATCAGGATCTTCTCCTGTTCAGAGTCCACATAAAAAAAAATCACTAAAGTTTATAATGGTTTCTATTTGTAGATTTTTTTTTCAAGTAACATTTTCTACTTTACTCTGTGTTTATTTGAAGATTGGCTGCTTCTTGGATTCTGCAATTACTTTGTCAATACTTTTCTTGACGATACTTGTGTTTATTTGTCCCATTTGAATTTTGGACACAAAAGTCCATATTTGTATGATATATTATTTTTTTTTATCAAAACCCAAATGACTCATGCTTTCCATTACTATGACATATGTTTATATGTTAATATTTTTATTTAAATAAATAATAGATTTTGAAAACTATTAGTCACCCATATAGAAAAGGATATTGAGTTGCTTTGTTTAAGCCTGTGTTTATCAAATCTCATTGAGAAGCTTTCACAGTGCAGGGTCAGTGCTTCTTCTTCTCTCTAAACTTTGAAAAAACTGTTTGAACAAACTGAGAGACCGTAGACCAAAATCGGTAGCTAATAGCAGATTGTCGTTGATTTTTATGAGGCTAGTTTCAGTATCATGGCATGTTCAGAAACCAGAATTGTTCATAAAGGTTATTGTGAGCTAATTGGGAGTGAACTTGAGAAGTAACTGTTTTTTTAAGTACATTTGATATAAAAGGTAAATTAGAGATGGGATAAAGATTGTTGCAATTATTGGCATTTTAGCCAGTTTTTTTTTTTTTTTGTATAGGAATGATAACATTTTTGAAAATAGCAGGAACAATTCGAGAGGTAAGTGAGGAGTAAATAATTATGAAGGAAATAAGAGCTTGGAGGCAGGTTTTGAACAGGGTTGTTGAGATGGTATTGAACATTCTTTTTATTTTTCTTTCTCACTGTTTCCGAGAGGTTAAAGTCCTTGTCAAACGATGTTTTGACTAAAGTAAAATTATGTAAAGCACTTTGAAATGCCTTGCTGCTGAAATGTGCTATACAAATAAAATTTGATTGATTGATTGATTCAAGTGGAAAATTTAGACAAAGATGATGGCAGAGTTATTAGTGATACCTGGGAGTTGAAAACTGTAAATTGGCTGACAAGGAAGACTCAACACTGGGCAAATGACATTGGTTTGTACTCCTTGCAAAAGCATATTGGGACCTGAGCCATGATGAACTAAACTACACACAAAGAATGAAAAGTCTGGTAGAAAACCCTGAATCCCAGAATGCACTGCATTATATAATGCCATGCTGTTTGAGACTGAAAACTATTATTTCTTGATGATGAGGTGGTTCCCCAACTTGGTAATTTAATTTAAATTACACATTTTTAAGAATTGTTTTCCATAGCCAAATCAAACCTACAAGTGTATTGAGCACCAGGTAGAGCCATAAATTTGGATTTGTGAATATATAATATTCACAAATCATATAATATTATATAATACAAATCCACATGAAAGAATATGAAAGAAGAGGTGAGGTCTCTTATGGAAAGTGGCAGCTAAGTCTGTGAAACAATACTTAGCTATAAATAAATATCCTAGATAGGGCAATGATGGAGACACTCAGTGGAGCTGTTAGAAGAGAGTTTCTACACGGTTGATGATCCTTATTAGGCAATCTGGTCTGTCAGTAGGCCAACTTAATTTTTAACATCAAACCTGAACAGGATTTTATTTATCTTTAGAGGAACTATGATCCACCAGTGGATCCACATTGTAAGTTTACTTCACATTGCAGTTTGTGCTCACAATATTTATTAAACTATCTGGCATCCATCCTCCTGCAAAACTACTTTTAAGACGCAAAGACACAAGTGTGGTTTCGGATATTACTGAATAAATCGCACAGATTAAATTATACCAATATTGGAGACAACTTCATTCATTAGTCCATTCATTCTTGTTCAGTTAAAAATTTTAGACTAAATCATGAGGGCATCCAGTTGAACCTTGAACCACTCCGAGTATTCAATTAGAGATCAACAAATACACTTTTGATTCCTTGCCAACCAATGCTCCATTTGACTAAATATTCATATTTGACTAAATATTCATATTTAGTCAATGCTGACAAAATCAATCACATATCAATCAAAAATGATGACAAAAATCAATCAAGACTCAACTGACAGTATATATATATATATATATATATATTTATCTATCAGAAGCATATGATGAGGCTTTTTTGCTCATACCAGAAACCCCAAACATGTGCTTATTACCACATGTACTAGAAATCATTGACAGTGTTTAGATAGAATCTCTGTTCTGTTCTGCAGCCAACCCAATAACAAATCAATATAAAGTATGTCATGGCAAGCAAAGACAGATTTTCATCAGGTGCTTTTTGATTGGTAGGTTTTGAAGCTTGTAATTGCAGAAAGGGGTTTTATCAAAACAGAATGCTTTGGGTGTGTTTTTTTTTTTTTCTTATCCATTCCTAAGCTTCTGACTTTGCCCTTGGGAAGGTAAGATGTGAATGTAACACATTCTATAATTTCATTAATGACATTTGAACAGGACTATAAGTCTCATGGAAGCTTTGAGTGAAGTGCTGAGACCTGTTCAATTATGCAGTTCAAAGTATTTTGTATTCAAATTTCCGTATGGGAATCCCATTGGCAGTGTTGCAAGCATAAGGAGTAACACTTCAACCATGAAACAGTGAAAGGTGCCCTCAGGATTTTGTGAAGGAGCGAAAACACAGGTTTTGATTTCAACATGCAGCACCTGTCTTGGCTCTGGGAGCACTCCTGCGTTAAGCATGATTAATGAAATGTGAAGAACTTGAGCTCAAGAGAAATCATGCGATGAGTGCAGTGTGGTGTGAGATTCTAAAGATGATATATCCTCTCTGGTCACTGACATTTTGCTAACATTAAGAAATTTGTTGTTCAGAACGGATAGGTTAAGCACATGACCGTACTTCCTCTGCCGCAAGGCATTCGGCACTGGTCCCGGAGCCATGTGTGATGACTAGAGTAGATATTGGACTTTGGTCCCATGCACTGCCTCCTCCTTTTTAAACCCTGAGTGCTTCCTTCCCGATACTCTGTGGCCGTGCCAAAAGGAATGAGGCTGTAACTGAGCCTGGGGGGACAGATGGTGCCTATTTATAGGACCTGAATTGAGGTGTGAAGTTTCTTGGGATTTCTAAGAGTCGAGGCCCTGGCTCCTTAAAGGGGCTGATGAAGGTTCTGTGGCCCACACTCTAAATGGTCTCTCAATGGGATTAGATGGGCACAAGACTAAACAAAGCAACCCAATGCCCTTTCCTACAAGGGTCACCAAATAATACCATGGATAGATGAACAATGGCACCAAAAATGCATTGTCTGCCTTCTTTCATGT
>NW_006800023.1:386041-415209 GCF_000485575.1 Poecilia formosa | reverse complement strand
ATCCATCCATCCATCCATCCATCCATCCATCCATCCATGCACCCACCCATCCATCCATCCATCCATCACAAGAATCTACGCAAATTGCTTCTCAAAATACCTTACCGTTTAGAAATTAGAGATGTCAAAAAATATAAAGTCTAAAGCATGTATTCAGTTCTGACTCAAACAGGCATCTGGAGTCAACAGGTTTTTCATATAGTATATTATAAATTACCTACAGCTTTATAAACAATGGACAAGTACAGTTGTTGGGGTTCAGAATAAAGACCAGTGTCTTTGAACTTGTTAGTCATGCCCTAATCTATACAAATATTATAATTCAACCTTGAAACCATATAATATTTTATTTCAGTCATCCAATGACCAAGACTTTGTTTGGAAACCTGGCACAGAGAGAATAGCAAGGGTGCCTTCCTGCCTATTTACGTCCTCCCTTAAGCTAGGTCACCACGTGGAACTCACACTTGAGACTGCAGACAATGTGGGATCCCTCCGCCGAGGACACACTCTGGACCTTGTTACAGAGCTCCAGATTTTGGAGGACATCTAATGATGGGCCTCACAGCAATAAACAGCTACAGTGTGTGTTTCACAGGCTTCTCGTGTTCTTTACACAACGTAACTATTGGGACATTCTACTTTATAATTAACAATTGAGCAATGCGAGACTTTGTTGAATACTTCAAGAAACTTACCTCCTCTACATAAAAAAATCTCACTAAAAATACTTTACCAACTCTTTTCATTGTCAAACGTCACCTGCATAGACACGATAGCACTTTGCCTCCGTCATTACATAATTTTAAAGACAATATGTTACCTAAAGAAACATCTCAATAAAGGTGTCAGGCTGACTGTAAAGCTGTTAAAGCTTCTACTATGTGCAGCATGCAAAATGACACCAGTACTCTCACTTTAGTAGCCAGTGTAGATCTCCAGTGTTATCTACTGCTTCTGCGATTTTCATATATATTGCAAGTAAGAGAACACAAACAGCTAGCTATTTTTTTATTTGATTGTGGTACTTATAAAGCAGTTACCACCACATACAACACTTAACAATGGTTGGAAAAAGTGTGCAAATTTCTTAACTGTTTGTTACATAGTCAAAATGTAGTCAATATTCAATATAAATATTATATAAATAATATATAATAATATATAATATTTATATATTCAATATAAATATTCAATATAAATGTAGTCAATATTCAATAATATATATATATACATATATATATATATATACATATATATATATGGGTAGTACACTTATGTACTACCCATGCAGAAAAATCCCATGAACTTCATATATGAAAATCTTGTATCACATGTAAAACTTACATGTGGTACACAGGTGGTCACGTGTGAAATTACGGAACATCAACACTATTACATAAAATAAGGATAAAAATAAGTGAGAAAAATATGAGATGCTGTATTAATGGGGTGATCAGACAGTAAATCTACATTGTTTTTTAGAAAAGAAATTATGAACATAAAATCATGATCTAAAAAGTAACTAAAACCTGAAGGAAATTAATGCAAACAAACTAATGCAAAATTATGTCTTTAAAGCTCGGTGTTCAAAGTCAGTCCTCAAAGGCCAGTACTCTGCATGTCTTTCTCCCACAGGGTAGTTACTACCACCTCAGCATGTCAATGTTCTGCAGACGCTTGCTAACAGTAATTCAGTCTAGGTATGTTGAAGCAGCTAAAACATGCAAGATACTTACCATTCAGGATGGACTTTAGACACACCGCTTTAAAGTGTTAAAATGCATAAGACTTTTTACATCACACTTTAAGCAGAATAAAGTAATCATATGATTAGGACATTTCTGTGGCCTCTTAAGTTATACTTCAGCTCACCCCTTGAACATGCATAAAGAACTTGAGACGCATCTATGTATGAGTATGTGAAATTGTATTCTTCCCTTTCTCTGCATAATACTGTACAAACTGTTAGTTTTTCATAAACAACTAACTAATAAAATAGAGAAAAAAAAAGAAAGAAAAACGTTGCAAACAGTGAAAGCATCTAAATAAAGTGCATGACTGTTCTCCATGGCCAACTGAGTCTCTACTGAAGAAAGTTGCCACTGGATGTCAGCAGAGCTCCACACAGCTCAGGCTCACCTTAGATAAGAGATATACTTTTGTCTGATTAACAACTAGAACAAGTTTAATCAAATGCAAAAAAATCCAAAACAATATCCAATTGAGGGCTTAGACATATAGGGTACGTTTCCAGCTAATTACTTTTGATACACAACTTGCACAGAAATAGCCAACAACTCCCCTCGCGACCCTGCAAAGGACAAGCTTGTTAGATAATAGACGGATGGACACAACTTGTGCTCTTTTAGCACTAAATGACATTTACAGACCTTAACTTTTTTTTTTAATCTTTGCAAAAGCGTTTTATTATTACAATTTTCTAATGCTTACAGGTATTCCCCAATCTGTTCAGGTCCTGATACTTCACACTCACTTTGTTCAGACTGCTGAACGCAGCAGAGTGGCAGTCAGACAGCCTTCTCCACAGAGGACCAGTCTTGCAGCCATCAGCAAATACACAGACCACTCTAATCCCACCACCATGCAGCTTGTCTGTGGACGCTTTTCTTTTTTTTCTTTGCAGGCAATTTGACTCAAAGAAAAGGCTTTAAAGAGTTTGTTGCACATGAAGCACTCTCTACAAGTTTGCCATAAGCGGGTGCAGTCATTCCCAGTGGGCAGGCGTTTTGTGTTTGTTCCAAGCACAAAAATGCTGAAAGTGTACCTAATAACTCCTTACTCTTGTATTTTTTCCCCTTTATAGACCGAAATAAATCTGAAAAGATCAATAAAATAACTTGGTGTATTTTAGTTTCATGTTCACCCATATAAAGAGTTCGTGGTCAACTGATAAATAGATAAACATAGTATTAAAGGTACAGTTTCACCTGCAAAACGCCCCCAAAAAACATCCACCGTCTTAATTAATACCAACAATATAATAGGTCAGAAAATATATAAACGGATATCTAGCAGTTGCTGTTACGTTTGAGATAAAAGTGGGCGTTTTTCGTTTCTGTTTTGCATGGAGGCCAATCTAAACACCGTCCGCTTCATGTGTTCAGAACAACAAATCTCCGGCGGCCAATCCGCTGCAACGTTTCAAGCGCCCACTTGAACCGTCAGCCGGTGGCCACTGAATACACGAGGAGAAGCTCGTAACTATTTCCCTCAACATTTAAGACATTTTAAATAGCATTCGTTTTTACCACATTTTCGTTCAGACTGCCCCTCCTGTCCGCTATTTTCCTCCCGTGCCATTTTATTAACAGTGTGACTTTAGGTTACTATGACCAAAATCTTGTTGGCTTGCGGCGTGGTTAAATCTCTGAGACAAGGATGGATGATTTGCAGGGAAGTGAGGAACACGTCAGGCTGGCCGCGACTTCAATCTGCGAAACTTTTTAGTGTCAAGGTAAGAAAACGGCTTGTGAGTGAAGGGTGTAAACTATAGCTGCTGTGACCTTTTAGTTTAAAGACTCATTCACTCAGAACCGCTGCAAACTCGTTGGCGTCTTGGTCATATATATCTGTGCAAGCGTTTGAAAAGTAGCCACTCCTCCCAAGCAGAAAAAAAAAAGTTGGAAGAGTGTCGTTCAACGAAGACCTGACTTTCTTGTGAAATAAAATTAAACGCAGATATATTTTTTTATATACTTAATACGTTTTGTGTGACCTAGTCTTTCCCCAACCCCCTTTTTAAAATCTGTGTATTTATCTCATCAGCCCTGTTTCCTTAGAAGGGATGCTGTTTGTGCCTGAGATTTTCTGAGAGCTGCCTGTGCAGCTGCTGGACTTGAGCGCATCACATGCATAAATCACACTGTTGCATCATAGTCGCACTATGAGGTGTACAGAATGAGGCTCTGTACACCTCATTCAAATATACCACGCAAAGTTAATTTGGTTAAAATAAAATACATTACAAAGTGAGACGTGTTTATTTCTGGTAATTTTGAGTATTGATTACAGCTGATGAAAACTCAAAAATTGTTTCTAAAAAAAAAAATGTAAATGACATGACTGCAAACTATACACATGCACACATACATGCAGAGCTTAGGTCAATTTAGAGTTGTCATTCAGCCTTACAGTCCTGTCTTTTTGTTACTCCTTAGCCTAGGTAAGACACCTGTGATATTGTTTTTGGGTTAGCAAGTGACTTAGCACAACCTCGCGTCCTGAATATGTCTGTGTTGACTTTTAGAGCACTGACTCCAGCGGCTCAGTTTGCGTAACAATCCAGCCAAGGCTTCAGTTATTGCGGTTATCTGTTTACATTTTTTCAACTTTCCAGTAGAATTTGTATTAAGCCACAATCATCAATAATAGATTAAACAAATGCTTGAAACATAACTGCTTGTGTGCAATGAATCAATGTGAGTTTCATCATTTGAACTGGTCTATTAAGTGTATTTAGATACATGAGTATGCTGTCATATTGTATTACATGTGAAAATTAATTAAACTTTACAGCAAATTTTAAGCTTTTAGTGGGTCATCACTGCCAATATGTCAGTATTTTAGATGTCCTCTGGCAGATAGAGAGAGAGAGAGAGAGAGAAAAAGAAACATTAATCACTCATTGCTCCATTTTGTATTCATGTTGGTGTTTGCTGACACTGCTCCACAGTGGGTATCACCAACCTTTACATTCATATATTTATCTCCCTCGATCTCCCCTCTCTCCTGCTCTAACGCCGACCCACTCTCTAACTTGTGCTCACAACAATTGAAGAGATTTGTCTGTCTCAGCATTCGCAGCACATTTCTCAATGACCTGCAGTTTCAGCACAAAGTCCCAGTGGCTCACTGGCTGCCATATCCCTCCTACCCTCAAAATCTACAGGCCATCTTATTTCAAAGTTTTGCCTTTGGTCTGTCCAAACTGGGTTTAGAAAAAGAGAATACATTATTCTTGGGTGAGATTTCACTTGTCATCTGTCTTCCTTCTTTTAACTCCCAGGCACAGACAGCTCACCTGGTCTTGGAGGATGGTACCAGGATGAAAGGGTTTTCCTTTGGGCACAATGGCTCTGTAGCTGGGGAGCTTGTCTTCAATACTGGCCTGGTGGGGTAAGAAAGAAACTTAGTCTTTTGTTGTTACACCATTCGATCTTAAACAAAACTGTACTCTGCAACAAATGTCTGTCAGATAAAGAAAATAAGACCAAAATGAAAGCGGCTTCTCAGAAACACTTGTGAAAAAAACTAGGACACTCCAGTAAATTTTTAAATCTTTTTTAACCAATGTTCAGATATTGCCTCCTGTCATTTCTGAACAACTGAAAAAGAAAGTGATTCTTAATCCTGCTCAAACCGCACACACACACACACACACACACACACAAAATGTTTGACTTACTGCAAAAATATCCAGAAAATGTGTTTTGTAACAAAGGAAAAGGTTAGGACACATCACTTCCTAATTGCTAGTGTTACCCTTTTTGGCTGAAATAGCTTCAGTGTGAAACTTCCTGTAGCCTTTTAACAGTCTTTGACATTGATCTGAGAAAAACTTGCCTCACCCCTCACTTTCAGCTGTGAGGTGTTTGAGAGGTTCCTTGCATTTATTGCCTGTTTCAAATCACACCACAGCATGGTTGATGGCTCTACGGCAATGTTTTAGGTAATTATGTATCTTGGTTTTATTTCTTCTTTAGTGTTAATTAATTTTTACAGATGGTCTCACATTTTAATTAAATGTAACAAACAAAGTTTTTTTTTTTAAGGAGTTGTTTTGGACAGCTAATGCTGAGCACAAGAAGAGCCTCCTGTAGGGGTCTGTTTTACAACGGATCTGAAGAGTCTGACTGAAGACCATCTGTTGCTCAGGGTTATTTATCATTGTCTTAATGCTTACTTTTTTGGCACAGCCAGATCCATAGCAGTTCTCAGAACTGATCTGGCCTTCTTTATGAATTTATTATGCATTCCTAGTGACTGACTCTGATGATCACACCCCAACAGACATTAGCAGAATTAACTGTTCTCTTCACAACAGACTTATAGAAAATCTGCAGCATCTTGCTGCAAACCCTGAAAGTCCCAAGTCTTCTCAAGAAGTACAGTCTGTTCAGTCCCCTCTTCTATACCACTTTGTTGTTGCCTCTGCATATGCCTGCTTTTCTTAAGCACCCTCCAACACTTGGTAGAGTTCATGATGAACTCTATGACGGTTTTCTGGCAGAGTCTTGCTAAAGCAAACAATCTTCAAAACATGCTATTTCCAGCTCCGTACTGCAGAGTTATGACAAATAGCCATTCTGTTCTGTTGTTCAGTTTTACTCCTCTGTTCAAACAACATTATTTCAGAATTATTGGTCTATGGCCAGGTTCTCTGTGGAAACTGTTTTGCCTGATCTCTATATTTTTTTTCTTATGGAGCAAATGTTTCCTCCTTGCATACATCCCATGAAAGTTATGATTGCAAAGCCTCTACCTCTTCCACATCAGCAGTAGCAATAGTGTGTTTTGATGATGACATTTTAGGGTTTTATGAGACTTACTTAAGTATCTTTTTTCAGGGTGATCTGTATGCTTGCAAAACTTTATTACATGGTATTGTTAAAATTGATCTTCAATATCAAAATGTACAAAACATATTCTTGTCCTAATTCTTTCACATAACTATGTATCGTAATAAAAGTCGCTTTGGACTAAATAACTTCATATAGATTATTAGTGCATAGACACATATTTAAAAAATAAAACCTGACACTGAGTTTAAGTAATACCTCACTGCAATGTGGATTTACTGGTTTAGGTACCCTGAGTCCCTAACTGACCCCAGCTACAAAGGTCAAATCCTGACCTTGACATACCCCATTGTGGGAAACTATGGCGTTCCCAACACCCAGGAGCTGGATGAGCTTGGCCTGAGAAAACACGTGGAGTCGGCAAACATCCAGGTATTGCATGAAGGAGAGAGTGAATGGCTTCAGGAATTCTGTTCTGAATATTAAACTATAACAAATTCTTACTCTGTGAGATTTTAGTGTGTGCTTTTAATGTTGTAATACTAGTAAGCATAAAATAATATTTGATTACTTAAATATTCCCTTTCACATGTTTTAATTGCATGCCTTGTTATAGAAAATTAATACACTTTTTTAAAGTGCTACGCCCAAACTGTCTTTGCGCTGTATTGCCTTTTCTCATAATTAAATATAGCTATACATAGGTATTTTTTGTGGTTGCCAAGTCAGCCATTTGTTTGCTGAATGTTTTATGTTATGATAAGAGAGCTACAACAAGCAATACCCACTATTGATCAAAATCACACCTTTGTTACTCCTTTTCAAAATCTAATGGGCAAGTTTGGGGTGTAAAAAGAGATGTGCCTGTCTTTTCTAGATAACATTTTGATTTGGAGTTAATGTAGTACAGTATTTTTTCAACATCTGTGATAGTCTGTGGTTATACAGTTGTGATCCAGATTTGTTTATCTTACAGTAGCAAACTGTGATTCAGGGCCAAAGAGTCAATTGAGAGGTTTGCATAACAACAACCAACCACTTTGACTTATGCACTACAGTTCAAAAGCTAAAAACGGTGCATTATCCAACTCTTTATCCAAGTAGCTTAGATGTGCCCAGAGAGCTTCATAGTTCCTGATTGTTTTAGAATATGATATGGGCCTAATTTGTGAACCACAAGGAGAATTTACAGATGGATAAAATGTTTTTTTTTTTTCCCTCCAGAAGGACTAGTCACACGGGTGCAACCATAGATGTTTTTTAGGCGCACCAATGAGAAACTCACATTTGCAACCTCTAGAGCCCCATGTGACATCATCAGGAAATTAATTATTGAATAGGATATATGTCTGAAAGATGGTTTAGCCTAAAACTGCAAACATGGAAGGCTACAAAGCAAGGTATGAGTCCAGGGTGGTAATATAGATGGGTTTAAATTGAGCCTCCTTTGTGGCATTGAAAATTCTTATATTATGTACCTTAGACATTTCTGCTTGACATTTTGTTTCTTGGTTTGTTATGTGGTTAACCAGACAGATCCCTCTATAAACTTTACCGGGTTCAGGACTCACCATCCCACGTTGTCTCCAGAATCCCATCTACTCATCAGAACTACTAACCACATCCCTTTAAGTTTTATCTTAAAGGGACTTCACTGGCTCCTCATCCATTACGCATTGAGTTCAAAATCCTCCTATTAACATCCAAAACCCTCCAGAAGATAGCCACTCTTCTGTCTTACTCATTTCCTTTGTGTTTACACACCATCTTGCCCGCTTCATTTCTCTTTTAACTCTCTTTTCACCATGCCAAGTGCCCATCTGTCGACCTTGGGACTCAGGTCTTTTAGCTGCTCTGCTCTCTTCTCTGTATGTTCTCTCTATAGCACTTTTTAACCTTTGCTCACATTAAGCTGTGAATGTTAAGTGACACTGGAAAGACTTGAAAGATTCTAGCAAATAAAATGCATTATTATTAAAAATTGAAAATAAAACTTGAGAAAAGGAACTTAAACAGCAACATGCAAACTTAAGTAATAATACTCTTCTGTTTTACAGTGGATAAATACTAAAACACAAACACATTCCCACCTCTGCATAAGAAAAGGTGCTGAATCAGCAGATTTAATGTTTACGTCCATATTCTTCTGTGGGAGGCTGAATGTGCACGGCACCAACAGACAAGATTGAGAGAAATTATTATTGTCTGAGTTTTGTTGAAATCTACTTCTGTATGCCTTTAAATCCTCAGGATTCCTTTGATCCTTTAGGAGAAACAGCATTTATATGCAGGTCCACACTTTATATCAGCATTGCTTTGTTTTAGATTTTTTTTTTTTTGTAGCTGAAAAATAGCATTGAAATTATTTAGTGTTCTGTGCATATTGTTGTTCCTGAGATAATGGGGCTTACCTTACCTTCTTGCTCGTTATCTTCTAGTATTTAATGCAAACGTTCCAGTTGTTTACATCACACTCTTTTGAAAAATCCATCAAACGGACTCAAGTTCTTATTAACTAGAAATTTCCTTAAGGGTAATATTTTACTTTGATGCCAATAGGTGTCCGGTCTTCTTGTTCAAGACTACAGCCATGAATATAGCCACTGGAATTCTGTCAAGTCTTTGGGTCAGTGGCTACAAGAAGAGCAGGTTGGTTTTCAAATTACCAAGCGCTCGGTGCAGCTCCAGAGGTGAATAGGAGCCTTTTTGGAAATTAACTCTCCCTTCTGCTATAAAGGTCCCTGCACTGTTCGGAATAGACACCAGGATGCTGACCAAGATCATCAGAGACAAGGTCTTGTAAATTTTAAGGTTTGCTCTGTTGCATGGTATAAACAGAGTAGCTGATCGCTCACTGATTTGTTTTTGTTCTTACGCAGGGCACTGTTTTAGCAAAGATTGAATTTGATGGACAGCCTATAGAAATATCTGATCCCAACCAGAAAAACCTTATAGCCGAAGTTTCAACCAAGGTGGAAGCAACAACGCACTTTTGTTTTCATTCCTGCTATTAAGAAAAAGCTGCAAAGATTTTCATTCGCCATGTCACCGTTTCCATTAGGAAATCAAAGTTTTTGGAAAAGGGAATCCAATAAAAGTTGTGGCTGTGGACTGTGGCATTAAGCATAATATAATCCGGCTGCTGGTTAAGGTAGGAATGGCAAAACGCTGAATTTGTTCACTGTAAATTCCCTTCACCTGTCATTGGTGCTTTACATTTGAACGTCAAAGTGTAAAACTTGTGTAACTTTGATTGTTCTCCTTATGACATATTATATAAATTTAAAATGCCACTGCTACTTTTCTTAACTTTGTGAAAAAAAGTTAGCCACATAATCTCTAAAAGACAATCCATTGCATGTATGTCTGTGAATACAGCGAGGCACAGAGGTCCACCTCGTACCGTGGGACCAGGACTTGCTGAGCTTAGACTATGATGGCTTGTTTATATCAAATGGACCAGGAGACCCGTCACTGGCTGAAACACTCATCAACAATGTCCGCAAGGTATGAATTGGATGCACTGAAAAATGTTTGTGATCACTTAAAGTAAAAAGACGTAGAAGAAAAATTTGAAACAGCATTAGGTTGACTTTTTAAAGAGAAATCAGAATCGACCAAATAGACCACAAATTTCTGATCGGTGCATTGATAATCTTAATGTTGTAAATTAGGTTTACATCTAATTTGTAACTGAATTTGTTTTTTTTCCAAGGTGCTTGAGAGTGATCGGCCTGAGCCGGTGTTTGGGATCTGCATGGGCAATCAGATCACGGCTCTGGCAGCAGGAGCAAAGTCATATAAACTGCCAATGGGTAACAGGTGAATAAACTCATTGTTATATTAAATAAATACATGTAATTAACACAAATCCCAATCATTAAAAGATTCTGTTTATAATAAACCTATTTGTTTTTTTTCTTTAAAGTTGCCTCCCTTAACATAAAAAGAATAAAAGTATTTAGATGTGATGCATATCTGTCATTCTCCAGAGGCCAGAACCAGCCAGTGCTGAATGTGATGACAGGACAGGCATTCATTACAGCGCAAAACCATGGTTACGGCATAGACAGCAAGTCCCTTCCAGCAGGCTGGAGCCCACTTTTTGTCAATGCTAATGATGGCACCAATGAGGTTAATTTCACTCTACATGCTTGTCAGTACATATGCATATTTATTTTCATTTGTGTTGTACATTTAATTTTCTTAAAAGGTGGCATTCAAGCAGATTACAAAGAGTCTTCAAACGTTTCCAAAAACAGCTTTTAAAATACTCTCTTGTTTCTGGACTGCTATCAGTAGTTTTTGTTTGATTTCTTTATGTATGATATGCATATTTTCCAGGGCATCATGCACAACACTAAGCCTGTTTTCACGGCCCAGTTCCATCCGGAGGCTAAGGGTGGTCCCACTGACACTGAGGTAATTAAAGACTTTGATGGTGCTGCATAAAGTACCTGAATTCCATACTGCAACTAATTAAAGGTTTATTCAGAGGATTCAACCAAGGTAAAATTCCACATATTCTGCCAAAATAGGACTTGCACAGATGATGGCCTAGAAAAGTGAAGCACTTAAACAGTGGAGTTTGCAAATTAGAAATAGAAATAATGAATATATTTTTTGTCTCTTTTGTTAGCTGTTGGTAGGTTTTGGTTCTGTTTTTTTTTTTTTTTAAACATAACTATTGGCATGACATTAATGCAACAATGAGAGGTTTGGATTCAGGTTTTTATTGATAGTAAATAAATATTTGTTTGAGACGTTCTACTTTCAGTGTTTCGCAAACTTATTCATGCCAAATGAGTACTTTCACACTTTGTCACATTACAAAATGAGACAAAACATAAGCTAAGAGGCTCATGTTAACTCTGGAAGAGTTGAAGAAAAGAGCCCAGGAAATTAATCAATCAAGTAGACAGCAAAGAATCTGATCTTTATGGAAAAGCACCAACATATTAAAAGCTGTTGTTGAAAGAAAACTGGAATAAATCTGGTTTGCAGTAGGTCAAAGCATGAAGTGGACACAGTAAGCATGTAGGAAAGTGCTTTGTTTAGATGACACAAAAATGTAACTATTTTGCCCTACATATAATAAAAGTAGTAGTACAAATATAACCCTGTGCATCACCCTGAATATACCACTGTTGTGGTGAAACACATTGTTCGCAGTATCATGCTGCTTGCATTGAGCAGGTGCAGGGAAGCTTCTAAGAGTTTATAGGAACAGGGACAGGACAAAGCTAAAATCACAAAATGACAGCAAATACCCCTTGGCAGAACAACAATAGGATCGTTTAGAATGAAGAAGCGTATTCAGGAATTGGCATGACCCAGTCAAAATCTGGATCTTGATCCAAATCTGAAACTGTGGCAAGAGATGAACATTTTAAAATGTGCTTCATCCAGTCTTACTAGGTTTCGCCTTTCTGCAAAATGGAACAGGCAAAAATACCAGTTTTTAATCCCCGGTACAAAACATCAACTTACACTTTTGAGATTTTTTTTTTGTATAAAAAAATCTTTAGACTTGAAATCCTTTTCCGTCCTCTTCACAAACATAGTCTCCCCTGTGTGGTCTTCAAGTTAAAATCCCAAAGAAATACAGATCGTACATGAAATATTTATACTACACAAAACTTTGTATAGCCACAAAGTTTGTGCAAGTCTGAAATAAAGATTAAAATCTGTCTGGGCAGCAGAATGTATTGCATCGGTCTCCAGGTCATTTAGAAAA
This sequence comes from Poecilia formosa, assembly GCF_000485575.1. NCBI lineage: Eukaryota > Metazoa > Chordata > Actinopteri > Cyprinodontiformes > Poeciliidae > Poecilia > Poecilia formosa. The sequence continues at coordinate 402,930 of NW_006800023.1, read as the reverse complement.
ATATTGATAGTGCCCACTCTTCTGCAGTAGAGTGCTGATGGTTCTGTGTGATTGTCCTTATCTTCTTTCTTCTGCCTTGTCAAAAAAGGAGATATTTTTCTTTTTTTTTTTTTACTCTTTTTCTTTTAACCTTATTAATATGCATTCAATAAGCACCTACTTTCTGCAAAGCTCAAACAATTTCTATTTTATTGCAAACACATTTTTCCCAAAAACACAAAATTTACTTTACTGAATTTTGTCTGTTTGTGTAATGCCATAACTCTGTTTGCAGACACATCAATAATGTTTAGGACCCAAGATATTTACCTCCCCCTGCTATCTGTGCCTAATTTGCATTGTTTAGAGATTTTCACTTCTTGGCGTCGGACTTCTTGAGGTTAGTTTTCTATCAGCAGGTGTACAGTGATGTTTAATACCTCAGAAATACCATAACTGTATTCAGATTGCATAAAGCAGAACATTAGCTTTGAAGACTGCTTTGACTCATCCTCCTCTTCCCTGTATTCACTTGGTTCACTTAGTGTATCACACTTTAGTTTTTGTAGTTGATGTGTAGCTTTTGTTCTGTTATTCTGCTTGTAGTCAAAACTAATAATGCCATTTTAGGCTAATATGACAAGACCACACTGTACTTTAATGTTCCCATATTAAAAGTAATGATATTAAAATCAACCTATATATTTTATTATGTATTTTTCATAATAATTGTTTTATTTACACTTGTTCTATGGGATTTCTGACTTCGGTGAGGAATTAAATTAGATCTTTTTTTAATACAATTTTTCTGTATAGTCAGTTCATTTAACTTCCTAGGTAATTTTCAAGCAATCAGTCAATCAATTTTATTTATAAAGCCCCCTTCATACTTAAAGCAGCTCAAAGTGTTGATTTTGGTGAGTTGTTCTGGTAGTAAGGAGAAATAGCTTCAAGATCGTAACAATTACACTTTTTGTGGGGTAACAAGTAAGTTCAAAGAAATTAATTCCTGTCTGTTTTAAGAAAGTCAATGAGAGTCTGGTTATTTCCACGTGTCACAGTCTCTTTAATAGTGTCTAAATATTTTTTTATATTTTCTTAGTAGGATATCATTCAGTATATTTCAGAATTTTATTTTTATAATTAAAATATCTTTGTTTCCACAGTTTCTATTCGATGCCTTCATATCCTTGATAAAGAATGGAAAGGACACTAACATTGTGTCAGTTATGCCCAAGAACCCCTGCATCCCCCCCAGAGCAAAGGTACATGAAGTGCTTCAAATTTCAGTGCTAAGATTCATTAACACTGGTGCATGTAAAAGCTAACAGAATGCACCAAACAAGATGTTTTTGAAATATATCAGAACATAAATAACTATATCTGCATTTGGTAAATACTCAAAAGTAGTCAGGGGTATTGATGTTAAATTACAGAAAGGTAGCTAAAACTTTATGGACAAAGTTTTTTCGTCGCTGGAGTTGCATGCGAATGAAAGAATTCAGTTTTTCTCCATTGCAAAAGGAATTAATTTCTGCATGTTTGCTTTTAGTAAGTTTGAAGCTTTTCACTATTTGTTGTATTTAAATTTTTTTGTCATGATGCAGGTTTCAAAGGTACTGGTGCTGGGGTCAGGTGGTCTGTCTATAGGCCAGGCTGGTGAGTTTGACTATTCTGGATCTCAAGCTATCAAGGCCATGAAGGTAAGAGGATCATGATGCCTCCTGTTGGTGTACAGATTATAACTGTTAGCAGTAGCAATGAAAATATATAAAAAATGCACTTGTACCTAAATATAACACAATTATATAAATAAATATTTAAAATTCATCAACTGCACTCCATTGAAACCACAGTCACCAGATCCTAATGCTGCAATGCACCTTTGGGATATTGTGGATTGGGAGATTAATATGATTGGTATGCAGCCAATAAATTTGTGGTAACTGCATGTTGCTTTCAGGGCAATAAAAGCCAATATGTCTGAGGAATGTTTTGGACAACTTGGTAAATCTACGGTATGCCAACAAGATTAAAAGCCATCAGTCTGTCCGAGATTTGTCCCACTAAAGTCAATTTCTCAGGATGCATCTCATCTTGGCCAATAAGCTGTTACTTTTACTCTGCACACTGACTTTAGGAAAATAAAGTTGTGATAGTGACTTCAGCAGATTGTGGGTTCTCTCATATGAGCTGCTAGATTCAGGTTGTTTAATTATAAAACGTTACACATTCACTTAATTAAGGAAGATACAAGTCAGCTGGCTCCTTTCTGGATGATTTATCTAGAAAAATCAAGGTCATGCCTTCTCAAAAACGATTACCAGTTCTGGGCGGGAACATCGATGCACTTCATTATCAATTAGAATTATCCAGACAGTGTTCGGAACAATATGCAAAGAAAGAACTATGCTTTCTTTGGCCATGTCTGTATGTGAGAGTACGAACATATGAACTGGCCAGGGTGTCTTTTCTGTCCAGTTAGGTCTGACCCAGCAAACTATAGTTATCTAAACATTGTTTCATGCTGATTTTTCACATATTCCTGTCGCCTTAAACTGGGAATTAAAGAGGTATTTATATCCCTCTCCGAGGTATCCAGACCCCCCTCTGAATGATTATTTTTCTACATCAGCAAGGTGTCAGCAGACTGTGTTTTATTGGCCTAAGCAGGGCTTACCCTGAACTTTTATTGGTAACAACTTTGTGTTTTAGGTTGTTGCCTCGCAAGCGTGACCTACTTTTCTTTTTAGATTCAATTAATGAGACAGATACCCTGAAGTGTTCCTTTCAAAATGCAGATGCTTCAGAAGTGTTTTGCATCCCTGTGACACCCTTGCTGAGTTCTTTGCAACTTTTCCACATTCATGGTGTGACGCAGTATGTTTCAAAGGTATTCATTTTGTGACATTACAACTGCGAGCTTAAAGTATTATAATGGGATTTTAAGTGACAGATCAAGATCACATAACGTCCAGTTATGAAAAAGGGAAATGAAGCTATGCTTTTAAATGTTTTTTTTACACATAAAAATATGAAAAATGTGGTTTGTATTTAGTTTTATTTAAACTGGAGTAGTTAAAATGAGTCAATTTATCCACTTTATGCAAAATTTCATGGAAAAAGGGAGAAAGAAGAAATCGATTTTAGGCTGTGAGAAATCTGGCTTGCAGTTTACCAAAGAGCAAGCCAGATTTGGCAAACTGCAAATATGGCTGATGATGTCCGATCATCAACAAAGGGGGTCGGACATGCAATCCTAGACAAGGTGGAAAAACTGATACCCCAAAGTACATAAGTACTAAATACATTGTTCTAAAATAACATATTAAGTAGCTCAGTGTGCAGACCAATACTCACATGAATGAAGTTTATGACTTTCCTATCATCTAATACCAATAAAACTAGATTCCCAGAAAAAATGGTTTAGACCACTGTTTTATGGAACCACATTTTTGTTTCCTCTCACACGTTCGTTTTGTTTTTTTCTTTCTTTTTTGCAAAGTCAAATACCACTAAGATCATATTGGTTCCTTCTCACATTTTCAAATTGATATTTATTTATTTATTTTTTAATTTAGGAGGAAAACTTGAAGACAGTGCTGATGAACCCTAACATAGCATCTGTTCAAACCAATGAAGTGGGCTCTAAGCAGGCGGACTCTGTCTACTTCCTGCCAGTGACTCCACAGTTTGTAACAGAAGTGATTAAAACCGAGCGTCCTGACGGCATTCTGCTTTCTATGGGTGGACAGACTGCACTTAACTGTGGTATGATGTGTTTGCAGTTGAAAAGACTAGAAAATCCACTTATTAAAACTTTTATTGCAACCAGTGTGCCTAATTCTATTCAACGTGCTTTAATTACATGTACATAAATAAAATTCTGTTTAGGAGTGGAATTATTTCAGCGTGGTATTTTGGAGCAGTATGGGGTGAAAGTCCTCGGGACCCCAGTGGAATCCATCATGGCCACAGAGGACAGGCAACTTTTTGCTGATAAACTCATGGAGATCAATGAGAAGATTGCACCCAGCATTGCTGTGGAGTCGGTAAGTGTCCAAATTAGGTTGTTATGATCTCATATGTAACTTTTACAGTTTATTTACAGCTATATGCTGTTTGTATACAGACATTTTGAGAAATTGTGGTCTTTAATGATTCATGTCCATCTTCCAGGTGTGTGATGCCTTGAAGGCAGCGGAGGAAATAGGGTATCCGGTGATGTTACGATCAGCCTATGCTCTGGGAGGTCTGGGGTCTGGGCTGTGCGCTAACAAAGAAAAATTGGAAGAAACTGCCCAGAAGGTATAGTGTAGTTGTCATCATTATGAGGGCTGAGACTTTAACACATAATAATAAAGGTTATTTAATTACATCAATTTTAATGAGCTGAAAATGTTAATGCAATTAATTACATTTTCCTTACGTTTTTGTGCGTTTCATAACATTGTGTTTATACTGTAGGCCCTGGCCATGAGCAGTCAGATTCTGGTGGAAAAGTCTTTACTCGGCTGGAAGGAGGTAGAATATGAGGTTGTGAGAGATGTGGCTGATAACTGCGTTACGGTTTGCAACATGGAGAATTTTGATCCACTGGGCATTCACACAGGTACACACACACATTGGTTTCTTATTCTTATTGAAGAGGCTCTAGTATGGTATCGGCTCCCCCTTTGTGAACACAACATCTTACACTACTTTTGAGAAGGTTGCTAACAAGGTTTTTCAGTGTGTTTGTTGATATTTCTTATTATTCTTTCAAAACAGCATTTTTGAGGTCAGGCATTGATGTTGAAACTTGCTTGTGCAATCAGCAGAGTGACAAACGACTTTTTACGACACTTCAGTTAATTAAATTTGGATTTGATTTGTTTTATCTTCATGAGTTTTAGATTAGCTGATCATTATTTTTTGCTAAAATGTAATTTTAATATTTAATTTTTATATTGATTCAACTTTTTAGATCTTCACAACCTCCTCTTCACTTATTTTGTAGGCGACTCCATAGTCGTAGCACCAAGTCAAACATTGTCCAATGAGGAGTACCACATGCTCCGTGAGACGGCTATTAAGGTGGTGCGTCACCTTGGAATTGTGGGCGAGTGCAACATCCAGTATGCTCTGCATCCATCATCGCTGGAATACTGCATCATTGAGGTTAATGCCCGGCTCTCAAGAAGCTCAGCTTTAGCATCTAAAGCTACTGGGTGAGAACATTTATGCTGTGTAGAGCCTCAGAAAATATAATTTAATTGTGTATCTAGAAATAAGGTGACAATCCATTTACAACAATTTCAGTAGGAATCAGGAACTGCTGGGAGGATATTTCCCCATTAATCATGGCAACATTTCCCTCAAATTAGAGATGTTGCACTTTTGTGCAAATTAAAAGAATGTCATCTTGGAGGAATAAAAATATACCCACATCTTACTTCTTTGGAAAAAGAAAATATGCCAGCATCTTAAATTTTACACCAAATTCTTGTCCGTTTTTGTTGTCTATAAACAGACCTGAGGCATAATGTTGACATAATGGCGCACTACTGTTGTGTCGATGTTGAATTTTTGATGAAGGACACTGATCTGGTGCCACATGCACAGTTTTGCTTGCGCTTTTATTGGTTCCTTGTTTGGTAATGCCATTACTTAAAGGTGTTGCAGCACCTCTCTCAAGCTTATTGAAACTTTAAAAAAAAAGTTTCGATTGGAAAAAAATGACCTCTAACTGAAAACTATTTACATTTCCATCAACTTCAGTAAATACAGAAAGACCAAGGCCTCATACTTTTGCTGACACTGTGTCAGTATTTATTGCTCAACAGTTTCGTAAATGAATTTCAAATTGAAGGATGAAAACAACATTAAACAGAGAGAGATGTTTGGGTGTGAAAATTGCTTTCCAGCTTATTTCTTTACAGATTCATAATCACTTGCCTCATAATTTGTGCCTTTTTCAGTGAGAACAATTTTGTCTAAAAATCAATTGTTCATTAAAATGAACAATCCAAACATAAGTGTAATCCAGATTTTGTTCATGTGTTCTTCAATATGGGTTTTGATGAGAACTGTTTGCAGACTCCAGCATCTTTCACATATCTATCCATTTAGTATGAAATTGTATGCATTTAGATAACATGTTGTTTTGCTTAAAAATTTAAATGAAAATGGCAATATAATAGTAACACACTGCATATGTAAAGAGAATTTACACTGTCTGGAGTATGTAACTCTATAGCATTATTGTTCAATCTGATATATGTGTTTGTGTTGCAAAACTTATCCAGGGGATAGGATTTTCTGCAGAATGTTATGGTTAGGAAAAAAGAAACGCATCACAAATAAAACTCAGGACAAGGTTGGCTAATGATAGATTAGTCTCATCAGATGAAATTTCAGTAAATCTTAGGAAAACTGCAAATTCTATTGTTTTTCTTTTGCCAGAAACATGAAGATTTAAGAAGTCATGAATTATTAGTGAAGAATGCAGTGCATAATGTACTGAATTGACCAGTCCATATGTTGTGGTCCTATGCCTATGAATGCATTGCAAATGAACTTTTTTTCTCATATGTTAGTAACATGGATGTAAGATGGTTTAAACACGACAAAAAAAAAAAAAAAGTTGCCCCTTGTGGTCATGTAAAATGTTTGTGTTTGCCTACATAGATTGTAGACCAATATACAATTTTTCAGCTTGATTTTCTTCTCTCTTTTTTTGAATTGCTAAAATGAGGTAAAGCAAGTGCTTTCTGACTAGCTGTTGGCCTTTTTCTACTCTAAGAATTTATTTGTTTTCCACAAACTAACTTTGGAATTACATTTTCCTGCAAGGCAATTTTTGGTATAGCTCGTTTTCAGCGTCAAGCCAATACAAATTGTTTTACATGATTAGAAGACGAATAAAACAATCAACACTCAAAACAAAAAGTCAATAAAAACACATTGCTGCGTAGAAATAAGGGGAAAATGGTGACAGGTTGAAAGGCAGACTACACATTATGATGTTCTGGTAGTCAATAATCAAAGGCAGCTCTAAAGAAATGGGTTTTGAGGAGTTTAACAACTGAAAGTTGCTTCTGAGGATTCAGAGTAGACTTGGACCAACAGATGTAAGTGGTCTACAAGGTTAATGCAACAGCAAGAGATTCTTAATGTATTGTCATGTTAATCCATTTAGTGATTTATAAATGAACAAATGTAGTTTTGGTTTTAGTGAGCTATAGGAACCAATTCTGATAAGATATTCACATAATTTCACTTCAGAAAATCAGAACTATCCCTTTGAAGCACCGGCCTTCATATTCTGCTCTATGATAATAACCTCCACTTAACTCGCCAGATGAGAACCTCTGCTCACATTTAGCTGTAATTTGTGCTTTGCAAGACAAGCTTCCTTTTGATGAGAAATATTTTGGCATTGTAATATCTTGAGATCTGGAGCCACATTTATTTAATTGTTCAATTAACAAGCCCACCATAATGTCTTCAATTTAAGTTTAACATTATCACAATAAATCACAGTTTTTAGTCAGAGTAATTTTTAAAAATATCATAACTTATTCTTACTATGTAGTGTAGCTTATTATAAATTAAGCTACACTATATTAAGACAAGACAGCACTTTCAAAATTGGTCTACACATTACAGCTTTAATATTGTACAATAGCACAATGTGAACAAAATGACAAAGATGAATTTACATTATTTGTCTTGTACAGATTGTCTAATAATTTCTTCCCCAAAGTTGATATTGGTCCTGCTGTTTGCTGTGGTTCACAGTTACCCCTTGGCATTTGTAGCTGCTAAGCTAGCTCTGGGAATCCCTTTGCCAGACATCAGAAACGCCGTATCAGAGAAGACCACAGCCTGCTTTGAGCCAAGTTTAGACTACATTGTCACCAAGATTCCCCGCTGGGACCTGGACCGCTTCCAGGGCATGTCATTGGAAATAGGCAGTGCCATGAAAAGTGTTGGAGAGGTGGGTAGGACATATATAATTAAACACTTCCTAACTTGCATACTCACTTAGTCACTAACCTTCCCCTCTTGTGGATTCAGGTGATGGCGGTGGGTCGAACGTTTGAGGAGAGTGTGCAGAAGGCCTTGAGGATGTGTCATCCATCTGTGGATGGCTTTGTTCCCAGACTGCCACTCAAGAAAGCCTGGGGCAACACACAGAACCTTCAGCAGGAGCTGGCTGTGCCCTCCAGCACCCGCATCTTCTCCCTTGCCAAGGTGCGTAGATCCTTTAAAATATTAATAATAAATGAGACTGACTACCGTTTGCTCATTAAAACCACATTTTGAAGTGTTAATGAAATTTATTTGCCCTCGTCTTCTGCATGAGCAGCAATGAATGATTAATTGTGTAGAAAACCTTGTCTTTGAAGGCATGTCTTTTGCGGATTACATGAACAGCAAGAGGAAAACACGCGTAACACTTTGATTGTCTGACAATGTGGCTTTTTGAAGTATGTTACGGAGATTCATCCAAGTTGCATAATATCTTTCAATGTTTGCCCTCTATCCATCTCTGTATCTCATTGCAGAGAATTGCGAGTGAATTGCTTTTAGTCTGCATAGTTTTTAAAGGTGAAATGAGAAGCAGCTTAAGCCGTGCAGGGTCAATCTTTTTTATTCGAACACAGAGAAGAGTTATTGCAAATTGGAAACCTTGCACATATTCACCACTTCAGTTGTTTTAATTACCAGCTGTGAAAGAAGCAAAATGAGGCTGTCACTGTCAAAACATCGAAGGCTCAGGTAGTGGTGCACATTTCTCATATAACGGAGTTATAATATTACAGTTAGTAACACATTGTTCAAAATGTAAAATCCTTATCATATTTCTGGTATAGAACGTACAAGGCCTTCAAAAACATTCCCCTGAACTTCTTAAAATTTTGTTGCTGCACAACCAAAAACTCTTGTTTTGGGGGCATTGCATGTAATATACTAAAACAATAATGGGGAAAAAAAAAAAAGTTAAACCTGTTATAAATGAAATTCTGTCAAATGTGATGCACGTTTGTATTAAGTCCACTGTACTCTTGTACCCTTTGATAAAATTTCATTACTGTCAAGTAGCATCCCTATGCATGCATTTTAATTCCCACTGTGACGAAAACAGTGCTTTGAAAACCAAGTAACACAGTAGACAAGTCAAGGTGAAAAGTTGTTCAGAAGTTTAAAGCAGAGCGACTATGTAAAACAATATCCTAACCTTTGGACATCTCATGAACCACTCTTGAATTTATCACCTGAAAACAGGAAGCGCATAGCACAACTGCAAATTCTTTATGACATGCCCGGTTATCTGAACTAACACGCCAGATAAGGAATGTAAAATCAGAGAAGCAGCCAAAGAGATCCAGCTCTGGAGAAGCTGCAGAGATCCACAGCTTAGGTGGGAAGTTGGTTGACAGAACGCTATTAGCTGTGGATGTATTGATAAATGCTAAAAACTAAAACCATATTCTGATAAAGACATTATTAAATTCATAGATATTCACATATAAAGCAGCAGCATAAGCAATGTGCTTGCTTGTGCATGGAATTGTTTGACTAAAATCCTTCCACATTATTGAGGCTATTTTGCTTGTCAGATGTCTAATAAAAAATATATTTATCGTCTGTTGTCAGAGCACAACCTCTGTTATATTATATGTTGATGACACAGGGTGTTTAAACAACACTTCTTAATGAAATGCCAAAGTAATATATTTCTCCTGCAATATATATGTCATCTGAAGCAGTCCTTGAAGGAGGGATGGACAACAGCATGTTATTTATGTTTACTGTCCACTAGTCTTCATTTGAAATCACTGGATGTTCATCATCAGCTGAAGCCTTCTGAATGCCAGCTTTCAGGAAAGTAAATGATGAATAGGGTGATGATGAAAAATGAAAACTGATGCTCGGTCTCTTTCGCATGTTTTCCTTTTCAGGCGCTGCATAACGGTATGAGTGTTGATCAGATTCATCAGCTCACGGCCATAGATAAGTGGTTCCTCCACAAACTTCGCAGAATAACACAGTTGGAGCAAAACCTTGGAAACTATAGCAGGTAACACCAATGGGGAGTGAATATGTGGTGGGGGCTCCGGGCACAAGAACTTGTGGGTTTCTATGTGCTGATGTTCAGGGACATAGTCTTAATTACATTCCCAGATTCTAGTTCTTATGAAAGTCGAACATTTTTTTTTCCTGATCAGGAAAAATGTACTTCAACAGACCACATCCAGGTTTTTTTGTGCCAACTTATTAACAACAAAAATCACTTCGGCCATTTCATGTCACAGTTTGACTTCAGTCTGAGTCTGGCAAGGTTCACAGCATATTTAATAAAAACCAAAGACGTCCCATGACTTATCACTTTATTATTATTATTATTATTATTATTATTATTATTATTATTGCAGGAAGTTTTAACATCTTTATTCAGACATACATCCATGGTATTTCAGATTTCAAGAAAGTGTTTATTTAAAAAAAAAATACAGTGCAATACGAAATGTTGAAAAAAAGTGCATCACAAAAAGTCTAGATATGTATAAAATGCAATAAACAATTTACAAAGGATGCACATGTTTTCTTCATTATGGTTGTTACCAGTTCACAAAATATCAAAAATATATATGAGCCTGGGACTTTCATACAGAACTTACAGTCCCATATGAAATGATTACCTTGCAACAACAGAAAACAGTAATGCAGAGAAAAAAAAAAAACAGCAAAGCAAAGCACAAATAATATAATAAATACTATCATTTTAGTAGTTCTTCCTGACCATAGTTTTCTGCCAAAATGAAATGTACCAGGTGAGATCACTTGGTGTACAAAGAATGCAGTCAAATAATAAACATCATCATGGAATTCTCACCCCAAATATTTTAAAACTCTGGTTTAAAATAAATGTAACGTATATCTTTACAGAGAATCATCTGACTGAAACTAATAACGGGTCCAAGTTACTGCAGGTAACATTGAGGATAAATTGTGCAGAGCTGGATGAATTTTAATACAAGGCAAAACAGATAAAAACAAGCTTTTCTGAAAGGAAAATTGATATCCAGTGATAAAACCTACTATTAAGTTTCAACATCCGAAAGGCATTGTTTACCTAAATTGTGAAAAAGATTTTTGCTAACATCTGTCAAGTTTTACTGCATTTATTTTCATTCAAGTCCTAGGTATATAATTAGAAATAATTGGCACTTGTTTAATTTTGTTCAGCGCCAACAATCACAGATAACCTTTTTTCATAGTTTTCACCTCCTTAAATCCAAATATCTGCTTTATAAAATGAAATCGTTCAGACAGAAAATGTGTCCTCAACTTTAATTGCATCTCCCCAGTAGTATTATGTCTTCAGAACTGACAGAACTTTGAAAATATTATAAAATAAGTCACATTTTGACTCTAAAAAATTACTAAACTGTGCTCACATATATAAAAAGAGATTTTTTTTAATTCAATTTGTCACAATTTATCTGTATCCCACCATCTTTTTTAACCATTAAGGTTAGAAGAAACAACCTTGTTGCTGCATAGCCCCAAATAATGTTTGCATTTTCCTCTCTGTCCTGCTATCAATCAGGAACAAGTCACCATATTGCTGAACTCTTCCTGCTGATGCAGAGTTTTGCCTCAACACCCTGCTTCTTGTTAAAAAACAGAACTTAAGACTTACTAATTTTTTTAAATTATTCTAATAAAAGCTTAATAATTGATTCATTTGCATTTAGTTTTGTCCTGAATTCTACATTTGAAACCCAAGGCACAGCTAAGAATTGCACATAAACAATTCTTTCTTGAACACCCTTATGGGCTATTGTTGTGCTACATTAGCTTCAGTAGCACTTCTTGGAACCACAAATGGGTAAATATGATAAAATCAAGGTAAAAAAAACCCCCCAAAAAACAAAAAAACAACAACTTTGGTCTTCCTAATTTTCAGTTATATTCTTTCAAAGGGTTCACATTCACTTTCCTGTCTTTCTCTCTGTTGCACTGCTTTGTCCACCGGCTCTTTCCCAAATGGCTAAAATCAAAGAAATGATGAGTTATTATGGATCAGCTGTGGGTGACCTCTTGCTTTCTTCTGCTGGTTAAAATTTAATGGCTAGTCATCCGGTGGGCAACCTGATACACGGTGGGACGTTGTAATTGTCGCTACCTCCACTAGTGTTGGGGACTTTCGGATGAACACAGAACATCTGGCTGTTGTCAGACTAATGAAGCATAGAGCTGAGTGCAGGTGGGCTCAAGCTCTTTTGCACATTAGACACATTAAACTTTTTCTGTAATTTGTAGTGAATAACAATCATGCACATAGTGTGGAAAAAAGTTGTTGTTTTTTTTTATAAGACTTTAATGTTATTGTATGTACTGCACAAAACTATAATGAATCGCACTATTAATCAAAAAGTTTTATCTTATCCGTGATGTGCATCTCGAACGTAAATGTGTTTATTGATTACAAGGAATTTAATGCTGGGCTTGCTAGGCTAGCTGCATGTCAACAACCTCATTATTCCTGCATTAGGCTGATGGCATTGTAAATTAACTTTGAGGCTGAATGCAGTGCCAGCTCCATTGTGAACTCAAATCTATTTATTTGTACGGCATGCTTAGCACTACAGTGGTTTTGATCTGTGCCGAGCAAAGTGCAGGTAGAGTTTAGCTCCCACCTCGGCGTACAGGGGCGCAAAGCTCAGTTAAGCTTGTGCTGCATTCAAATCAAAGTTGAAAGTTGTTGATTCTTGACTGCTGTTCATGGTGATAGAAATTCTGTGACCGCCAACAGACGGGAGATTTGTCAAACTGCTTGAAACAAACAGCAGCTGGTCAGAATGGGGAACAAAAGAGAGCTCCTTCATAAGGTACATGCTATTCTCTAGAATCATAGAGTGTTATTAAAATTAGAATATTGCCGAGGATCAATAGAAAAGCATATTTTAAAAAGAAATCCCTGACTTATAAAAAGTATGTTTATTTCTATAAATTTAAAATTTAGTGGGGCCTCTTGCATCAAGCAAAGTGGCATAAAAACGGTGACCCAGTGAGTGGCACTGTAATGGAAGCCCGGTTTGTTTGGAAGAAAATGAAATCAGCATTTCTATAGAGTTTGTGAATAGAAGGATATATTAAGTGGTCTTAAATTTCCTGTTAGATGGCTGTGTTGAATATGTTCTTCAGAAAACGCAGTGAACCAACTCCAGCAGATGATGTGGCTCCTTAAATCATCACTGACTGGAAACGACATAGTAGACAACGTGGGAACTGTGTCTTCCTGCTGTGGTTCCAGATTCTCAGATCTTGATTTCCTTACAAAAATGACCATTTGCCTTAGCCTCAAAAGAGGACTTTGGACCACTGAGTAACAGTCTAGTTATTTTTTCTTAAGCCCAGATAAGATGCTTTTGACAGTTTATGCTTTATGAATAGCTTGATATGAGGAGTGCAAAATTTGTAGTTCATGTGTCTGTGCACAGTGGCTCTTGATGCATTGACTTAGTCTGCTCCCCCCTCAAATTCTTCAATGGATTTTGATTGACAATCTTCTCAAGGCTGTTGCATCCCTGTTGGTGGTTCACTTTTTACTACCATACTTTTTCTTTCCTCTCAACTCTCTATGAATTTGCCGCAACCTTTTTCACAACATTCAGATTTTCTGAAACTGAATTTTGAGGTTTCTTTATTTGGAAGTCATACTCATCAAGTCATCAAAATTACAAGAAACCAAGACTTGAAATATCCCAGTCTGTGCTAACGAAGCTATAGTATGAGTCTCACTTTCTGAAATGATGGAGAAAAAGTGTTGGACATTTTCACAATCTTTTAATTTTTGAGCTGTTTTGGTATTTCAGTTGCAGAAGATGAATTTACAGCTTTACAGCAAACAGCTTGTTTTTCTTTGAAGGATTTGGATGAACAGAACATTTCAGTTTAGCTCCATATTGACAACAAACTTAAAGATAAGGCTCAGTGAATTATGCTTTCAGTCTGCAATTTAGAAGCTAAATTATTTTTTTTTTAAAGAGTGATATTTTATGCACCTAGTGGCATTTTATATCAAAGTTAACACACTATGTTACCTACAGTTGTTATGAAATGCTGCATATATCAAAATAACTTACTCATTTGAGCTCAGCTGACGACTGAAACTCCAAAGCAGAGCTTTAGGTAGGTAGGCGTCTTCATGCATGAGCAAGCGCTTAGGGAGCCCTGAACGGCTGCCGTGGGATATTCAAGGATTTTTCAAACATGCATAAAAACATCCAAACAATAATCCTGGTATGGTTTTGATGAGGGAATAACATTATAACATGATATAATGCTCTTTAAAAATAATTTGCATAATTCCCCCTTTCAAAGCTGTCTAAAAGAAGCACTTTACGTAATGATGAGGTAGGAAGAGGAAGAAAAAGCTCTGCCATTCTCGAACAAGACTCTACATATTTAGTATTTTTTTTTCTCTATTGTTCATTCCCTTTGTGTTCGTCAGATAGCCTGCATTTCCTTTTATCTGAGCACATATGTACGACAAATATTTTATTTGTGTGATACACCTTTGCTTTTAAGATCAAAAGCTGTGAATGATCCTCCTTCTCCTTTTTAAGTGCTTAATATTCAGCTGAAGGCAATAAATCTCCTAAACACAAAAATGCACTACAGTGCTTTTGGTCTTCCAGGCTGCTCTCATTTTGTTGTTTCTGGGGCTTGTTGCACAGCCCAGCCATGTGCACTGGGAATTTAAAACAGATTTGATATTTTTCAATATAGTTACGCTGTGAAATGATAAATAATTCATTCATAAGAAGAAGGAGGAGCAGCTTGGGCTTCAGCAGCGTAATTCTACCCCATTGGTCTTTACCTTTAGTTCAAACAATTCCATACTGGATCAGTTTATGGCGGCAAGACTATGCTAGTTTTAGTAGTTTATGTATTTAGTTTGTTGTGGAACCGAGTAGAACAAGCAATTGCTTACTTCTTTTGAATGAACTATTACACAAGTGGACATTTGAATAAGAAATATATAGAGCTGCATTATTTACGGCGATTCATATAATCTGTCTTAATATATCTTGCATTTTTAAAGACAATTTTAATTGTAATTTCAAAAAAGTTGCATAACATTTCATCAAGATCAATAAATTTTTAACCTAGCTGTAGAAAATATATATATATATATTTTTTTTTCTCATTTGGCTTAGGCACGGCAGCTGCCTTTTCACTCCTATTTAAGCAGAATTGTGCAGAGCAGACTCTTTTAGGGGCTGAATTGTGGTACTTTTGGGTCGGATAGTTGCTCTCTACATTCCTGACTCTGTGCTTTCTTATCTTCAGGTTTTCATCATAACCTTTCACAATCACAAACCTTGACAACTGTTAGAAAGTCTTTTTTGGAAAAAAATGACTGCTGAACAGAACATGTGTGTCTGAGACACCTGTGGAACCATAGCTGTTTGAAGAAAGAAATTTACAAAGCAATTCACCCCTTCAGGGAGCAACAGGGTATTGCTGAATTATTACTCTTTTTTTTCTTTCTGCCAAACTAAGATTGGTTCATTTCTTTTGGTGGTATTCAAAAAAATTACATTGTTTTTTTTTTTCCTTCTGCAGAACAACTTGTATATTTTTCCTACCAATGAATTTTTGTAGCTTACTATAAATTTGGAGACTTTATAAAAAATAGAATTCAATGGATTAGTTCTAAATATTCTGTATTTTATTTGCAGTCAATCAAAGTCTTTATGATCCCTCTTTAGAAAGTCAAGTTTTTTTGATACCAGAACCAAATACACCTTGTAGTTGCTGAGATATATGAAATTCATTTTGGGGATGTCATTTTCGAGAACTCTGAAAACAAAATCCACAAAAAGAGGCTTGGTGTTCAAGGGGTTTTAATCATCTACATCAGGGGTGTCAAACTCCATTTCACCGAGGGCCACTTCAGCATATTGACCTCCCTCAATGGGCCACATTGACGGTACAAATCAGGAGTGCATCCCTGCTAAAACACCCCAGACAAAAGGTTGACTTACAACATTCAGGTCTGTAGAGGCTTATAATGAGTCAATGGTCCAGGTGTGTTAGAGAAGGAATGCATCTAAAGCTGCAGATGGTAGCTCTGGAAAACTAGACTTGGGCTCCCCTAGCATAAATGTATGAAAATACAATGTTAAAAATAAATTAAACAACACCTCATATAGTTAAATAACTGATTTTATGTATTAAAGTTTTAAATATTACATTTGAGTTTCAATGGATGTAAAATTACAATATTTAAATCAGTGTTTAAAGGTAAGCAAACAAATAATGTGGCCCGCGGGCCTTGAGTTTGACACATGTGCATTACGCCACAGAACTGCCAATTGGTAATTGAAGTAAAGTAGCTTCGATTTCAAAGAAGCCTACATTGAAGTCAATTGGCAAATGAACCATCACGAAAGAGGAAGGCTCTTATTGTCTCACTGCACCCCAAAAGATGCATAACCTACAAAAAACGTTTCTGTCTGGTTTCGAACCAGAGACCTATTGCGTGTAAAGCCAACGTGATAACCACTACACTACAGGAACTGAACTTCTCTGTTTTGTTTCAGTTTGAGGTTCCAAAGTTGATGATGTGAGATGCAACGCATGAAAATTTCAACTGAGGTTTGCACTCAGATGCCTGGATTCAGAGTACAGACCATGACACCACAGACCCTTGTTGACCTTTAGTAAACACCTGTGATGAATAGAACATACTAAATCTGTTTCAGTCTGGTTTCAAACCAGAAACCTTTTGCGTGTAAAGTCAACATGATAACCATTACACTACAGAAACTCATGCTCGTTGGACTGTTCCTGGTAGATGATCCACATTTTGTTAGAGACTAATGCCAACGATGGGCATGGAA
>NW_006800023.1:376988-384716 GCF_000485575.1 Poecilia formosa | reverse complement strand
AGAAGCCGCAATGTTGGCTGGTAACTATCGGAATGCATTGTGGGAGATGTAGTTTGTAATCAATTCGTGCTCAAAACCAATTTTAAGTCAATCATCAGCCTATAAAATGCTGGGGAGGCCACATGTTGCCCGCGGGCCTTGAGTTTGACATATGTGATCTACATAGACTTCAGTCCTCGTGAATACTTTATAGATATGCCTTTTGCTTGCACTTATAATCTTCTGGGGTAACGTGACAAAATGTGAAAAAAGGTTCAAGGGTTATGATTACTTTTGAAGAGACCAGGATCAGGATGCCAACTTGTGCATCACAAGTTGGCTACATGACATTAGTAGAATTATTGTTTTTTTTCTTTTTTTTTTAATTTTCCAAGCAGGAATCTATCTACTTTTTCATGTCAAGTTTCAATATTTTGTATGTACCCGTTGTCTGATAATATTTCTATTTTTAGCACTTAGCCATGTTTCTAAAAATGACTTTTTAAGTGCTTTGCTCCTAGCATTTTATTTTGCTTTTCCAACACTGTTTTGTGTTTGTCATTTTGTTATTGATTTCTGTACAGTGAACTATTCCCTGCTGCCTACACCACTGGGTAAAGGACCCACTGACATGTTTGAAGTTCAATAGACTAGAAAATAATCAAACATGTTAGAGAAATCACACAGGGAAAAATGACTTTCTAGTGAACTCTTTTGTCTTAGTTTGAATATTTTCCCTGAGTGTTGCATCACCATCAGCCATGTGGATCCTTGGATTAGGCAGATTGAGACAGATTTGATGCGTTGCTGCTGCTTTAGTTTGTCACTTCAAAGAAACAAGCTATGAACCAGGCTTGTTTTCTTCTGGCAAGTTAATAAATAAAACCTGCTGAGAAAATATCCAGAAGATGGCTTTAGAACAACATTCAGGATTGAACTCTGTGCTTTGACTATGTATGTCTGGAAAAATAAAAATTATGCAAATATGATAGACGTTTCTGTTAAAACCTTTCTGTTAACTGAATCCTTTTTGGTGTTTAAAACAATTGTTATTCATGTTTGGTTTTTTTTATAACAACGTCTAAACTGTTAGAGATGTATAATTGCCACCTGTTCTTGTCTTTTCACCCAGCGATACAGTATCCAAGGAGTTGTTATTGAAAGCCAAGCAGGACGGCTTCTCAGACCAGCAGGTCGGTCAGATTCTTGGCTGCAATGAAACAGCTGCTAGAGAGCTGAGGGTCAGTAATGGCATCAGACCCTGGGTAAAACAGGTGAGTGGCCTCAGACGTCGAGTTCAGATTCAGTTTTAATTGCCTGTGCATGGTAAATAAATACAATATTTTGTGCCTCTTTTCATTTGGCCTGAAGAAAGTAGAAATGTATGACTTTAATGACATGAAATGAAATAGCAATGGAAATAGCAAACCTGTCACTGTCCCTAATTTTTAAGTAAGACCTTTGTTAGTCAGGCCACTTTATAAAACTGACCCACTCCCAGAGTTGCACTGCTTACAAATGGTACTGTGTGTGGATTGAGCACTTTTTTTTTTTTTTTGCACAAATCTGATACAGTATTGACCAACATTACATAAAATGAATTCTTAAAACTAATTGGTACAAGAAACAATTCCTCATATTTAAAGTGGAAAACATTTGACTTCAGTCAGTTGCACAAAACTTTAGAGTATAAATGCATGTTAAAGGGTTTTCATATACAGTATGATATGGAAATATTTTCAAGCTAATTTTGAACAATAGCTAAAATTGAAATATATTATTTTCCAAAGATATATTTTTATCCTAACTACAGGATAATACATAGTAAAATCTGAATTTACTCAGGTTGGAGTTTACTTGTTTTCATTTCAGGCCACATCAAGCTAATGAATGTCCTCAAATGGCCCACTGTGGCAGAATATTGTAATAAAACTACTTATTAACAAAAATATTATAGCTGTCTCTGCATTCGATGAGTACTTCTTAAAATTAAATATCTAGCATTTTTTTACATTGATGTAATTTGACCTTATACAAATTAAAACTAAATTGATTTTACTGTTAATATCTTTGTCTTGATATTTTACTTCTGTGACCCGCTAGAGTTTAAAGGGCCACAGAAATACTTATTGTGGCCTGGATTTGGTTTGTGGGCCTTGAGTTTGACACATGTGGGTTAGAGGATTCATTACCAACTTATTTGATAAGATTTGTCATTTTAATGCCACCTGTAATTAATAATGCACTGCAGTTTATCAGCCCAGATGGTGCCATATCAATAATATTATGCATCCCTATATCCTAGTTATTGGGTTCCTAACAGTCTGCAAGTGTGGAAAAGTATGGACTTTGATGTAAGTACTTTCCATGTTTGGATAAATATCAGGAAATAAGAAGGACAATGAAAGAAAAATCTCTAATCGCAGACTTTATTCATCCATCCATTCATCTATCTGTCCATCCATCCAGTTTCTTACAGTCTGTGAATTTACCTGTTTACACATTTTAAGTCTGACCCCCTTTATAAATTTTTGCATTTTTTTTTTTAATTCAAGCATGCTTTTTATAAAGCAAACATAATAGCATATTTGCTGCGCTCAAACTTTGGGGTCTCTTGACTGATATTTAACCTGCTTTCAAACTGGGTAAAGAGGGGACTGTTGCCATTTTCCAGCAGTCAATGAGCAAGAGCAAGATTACACCATGGTCAGTACACAAAAGGCTAACACAGATGACAAACAACCATGCACCCAAACACTGACAGCTAAGGACAATTTAGAGAGGCCAATTAACGTACCGACAGTCATGCTATTAGACGGTGGAAGGAAATCCATGTGGAGAACATACTAGCTCCATGCAGAAAGACCCCATGTCAGAATCCGAACCCAGAACCTTTTTTGCCTCAAAGCCAAAAGAGAAGAGATGGAGAACAAAATAAATGACAGACAGCATGTTGTTGTTTATTTACTTGCACCGTTGTAGAGCGTACCTTTCAGATCCTGGCGAATTCAACATGCTTTTAAATCAAACCCATGAGGGTTAAAGCTAAATTATCCTTATTATTTAGTTTTGCAATTTTGGGTCCCAGTTGTTGTCTTTTTTTCTCTCCCTTTTTTGCTTCATCTGACAGCTGTTTCAGGCCAGAAGAAAAACATTTAGACTTTAAACTCAATGCTCGCAGTGTAAGCTGTCAGGGTCAAAGAGAATATTCAGAGAAAACGAGATCAAAAGGTTGCCAGTAGTAATCTTGTGACTTCAAGAATAGACTACAAAACATCAGAAAAAAAACCCTCAAACTTAGTCCACCTCTAGGTGTACACCCACACCTACAAATAATCATTTCAGATCAGATCTGTAGTGAGACAATGAACAGAAGAATAGAGCAGGAGAAGTTTTTTTTTTTTTTTTAGTAGCTATAAATGTAACATATTTTCTTTTATGACAGATTGACACATTAGCAGCTGAGTACCCAGCAATGACCAACTACTTGTACTGCACATACCATGGTCAGGTATGCAATCCAGGTGGTGTCTTTCCACATGTGTACTGCCTATACTTTTATTATGTTATGAAAAATAATTGTCATTTAATTCATCTCTCTAGGAGCATGACCTGGAATTTAAAGATCAGGGCATCATGGTTCTTGGTTGTGGACCTTATCACATTGGTAGGCATCTCACTAAACTTTGAAAAGTCACTGTAATCCTATAGGTGTGTTTATAGGGTGCACTTGTGGGATAGCTGTGTATTTTTAGTCACTGTATTTTTAGGATATTTAGTTATTAGATGCTGGTGTAATATTTAAATAATGTATTAATATACTACTCCTGATATGAATTGTTTCATGGTTGTATTTGTTTGTTTTTTTTTCATCCTGTAACATTGCCAAGTTACTGTTTGATTTCTAAGATAATTATTAAAAATTTTCCAGATTAGTAGTCAATTGAATTCCAATTTAAATAGAAAGCAGATAACAGTTAAGCATCTACTTAATTGCTGTGATGAAGTTCACATTATGTGAAGTTCACACTATGTGAAGTTCACATTATATTCATTTTCATTTTGCATATTCATTTTTCATATTCATTTTTGCCTGCTTTATCATCTACTAGGTAGCAGCGTTGAGTTTGACTGGTGTGCAGTGTCCTGTATCAGGGCCTTGAGACAAATTGGAAAGAAGACGGTTGTGGTCAACCACAACCCCGAGACTGTCAGCACTGACTTTGATGAGTGTGATCGTCTTTACTTTGAAGAGTTGACTCTGGAGCGCATCCTTGATATCACCCAACAGGAGGTTAGAGTACTACTAGCATGCCTTCCATTGGAAATGCATATATATATATATATTTATTTATTTATTTTTTTGGGGGGGATGGGGTGGAGGATTTTGGAAGAATTGCATACAGGTTTATTGCAGATAGATTTGCCTCGGTGTATTAAAACCAAAACACTGTTTAAATGATCTTGTTTACTATCCTTTTCCACAAATGAGAAGATGTTTGTTGCTAATAACACCAGATTATACATGCATGCATTCATTACATAACACATACAGCAGTGTGTTGAGTTTCAGATATCACTTATTAAGTGTACTATGATATACATTTAATAAGAGTGCTGGGTGATGCTTGTTCATTTTCCACATTATGATTTATTTATTTTTTTTTTTTTTGCAACTGGAAGCTGCCTAATTAGTTTTTCTTATAAGTGAAAGAAAATTGTGGTAGCCGTCTTTCAGCCAGCTGATGGACAGTCTGTAGAAACAGCTGCTCTCCATTCAGTCAGATAAAATTCCAGTCCTTCTGGCACTTTCTCATGTATCTCATTAAAAATTTTAAATTCTAGCAATGATGTTATGGATATTTTTGTGGTTTTAAAACCATAATTCTTCTGACCTATTGTCGTTTTACTATGTATTTTGGAAGATATATATATACATTTACAGGAACCTTTTATTTAATCTTGGTATGGCTTGTAATGTCAGTGTATTTCACTTGATCCTAATCATGTCAAAACATATTCAAAGGTGTTCTTATCGTGACCTTTTTCTGTGTTTGGATTTGCTGGTGCCTGTGTATTTACGTGCTTTGACATACTAATGTCTACTGATGTTCCCCTGCAAAGGAATTGTAATCCAGTTAAAGTTACTGATGGGATCACAGTGTGATTAGGTGTTTGTTTGTTCAGGGATGTAGCCTTACCATCAATCCCTCTCTTGCAGATAGTTTTACTCTCTGCAGTTCTATATGTACGTGTTTGCGTGTGCGTGTGTGCGTGAGAGAGAGATAAATACGGCATTAGAGCATGGTGATAACCCCTGGACAGGAGCAAGAGAGCAGGTCCATGAATAATGAAGAGATACAACCTGGCATTGCCATGGAAACAACATCCCCTTTGGATCACCTAGACAGGAAAAAGGGCTGCATGCAGTTATTAAAAAGCACATTCGCAATTTTTCTCTCTTATGCATAGAGTTGTTTCCATGACTTCAGAGGGCATAACATTTGCTCATATTTACTTCCAAGAGACACGCAACATTAACAAGTGTTGTTACTTACCTGTCTCTAATTAGATGTACTATGACATGATATTAGTCATATCTGTCATTTTCTTGAGATAGCTTAAACAGTTTCCAGAGCCAAATAAAGTGCATTGCAAATTATCATTACCCTTCAACTTGTTCACTTTTTTAAGATTGCAACACTAAATTTCAAGGTATGTTCTAGAGATGGTATAACGAAGTACTGCAGCCCCCTCTGAGATAACATTTTGTAAAACCACTTTTCACTGCGAGTACAGTTGTAAGCCTCTTGGGTTTAGTTTTGAACTTCTAGGGACTGAATTATTGCCCATTCTTCTTTACACAATGGCTTAAGATCAGTCAAACTGCATTGTGAGCAGCACATATTCCTTTCTTGGTGAAAAATATAGAGCAAATTCAACCTAAATCATTCCTTTGTGGCTTTGGCTGTGCATTTAGTGTTCTTTTCCTGGCAAAAGTTGCACCCATTCCCCATGTACATGTCTACCTAATAGGTTTTCTTGTGGTATTTCTCAGTATATAACTGCATCCATTGTTCAGTGAACTCTGATCAGACTCCCTGTTGCTACTAAGCAAAAGCAGGAACAGCATGATACTCCCACCACCACATTTCACTATAGAAATAGTCAGTTCACAGTGATGTGCAACTTTAGTTTTTCACCACATTAAGCATTTCAGTTCAATTCAATTACTTGATGGGGACAGACGCATATTAACATAGACAGACTGAATAAAACTGCAATCCCAAGCTTGTGTCTTGGTGCTGGTAGTGCAACCTAATTTGCAGCACTTGTTTCTAGATGGGCTTTTCTAAACAATATGTCTTTGACTGTTAAGAAGTCCAATGGTAATAGTAATAAAAAAAATAGATGATTTTGACAACATGTGCAAAATCATACATATAGAGCAAGAAAATGTAAAACAAACAAACAAACAAAAACAACTAGACACACATTTAGATATGGTTACAATTCTGTTTTTGATTTAGCCAGTTTTATTTCTGTTTTATTTCTGACGTAAATCAAAAAAGTTCATTTTAGCTTAATCTTATCAGATAATTTTTCTCCCTCTCCTACATGTAGTGTGGAAAACTGAAAACTTTTCTAATTAGATGACTTTTAATAGCATTTAGTTACACTAGATTTTAGGGTATCTGACTAAAGGGGTCAGATACACAAGCTGCACTTCCCAGATTTTTATGTGGAAAACATTGAACTAATGAACTTCATGATGTATCCTTTTGTCTTCTTGCTGTTGTTTCCACTATTTCCTAATAAAATAGTTCTTCACTCTTTCATAGGGGTGTTCTGGTAGTATTGTGTCTGTGGGAGGTCAGATCCCCAACAACTTGGCCATCCCTTTGCACAAGAGTGGAGTAAAGATTCTGGGGACGAGTCCCCTGCAGATTGATCGGGCTGAGGAACGTTCTGTCTTCTCCAGCATCCTTGACAATCTTGAAGTGGCCCAAGCTCCATGGAGGGCACTCAGTTCACTGGTGAGGAAATACTAATGGTTTTATTATTTAAAAATATATATATATATTTCTGAGCAAGTTCTTGTTTTTGTGCTTTGCTTCACGACCAAGACTTTGTTGCTGTTTTCCAAATGGCCTCTACAAACATGTCTTTTGGTTGTTTAAAGTTCCTCAAAAGTTGTCAGTTCAGTTCTTGGGCATTTAAGGAGGAATACATTTCCATCATTCACAAACATTCAACATATAAATTCTGTACATCAGAATTTACATGTTGGGGGGAAAAAATAGAATAGCAATTAATCAACTTAGACTTTCTCAAACTACCATCAACGTAGATATTCTCTCATTATTAAAACTTTTTTTTTTTCTTAATTTTAACTTATCCTCGGTTCCATATTATTGAAACAGACCATGAAATACTAGTTACTAAAATGCTGGATGTCTAAAGTTTATTTTAATTTTTTTTCCATTGTTTTTGTTTGTATTATTAAGGTACCACTTACGAGTGATTTATCTTGTGAAAACATACAGAATCTCGATAGTATATATCTCACATATCCTATTTCTATGTTGGTCTTTAAAAGGTAGTTTACTTTTAATAGGCTACAGGAGCTCTAGCTTTGCTGTGGGGGGGATGATTCTCGTGTTTTTCTGAAGCTATTTTGTGTTTATAAATGGTATCTCACCTGGTGAGGAAGCTGTGGGTAATGACTGAGAGAAAACTGCCAAACTG
>NW_006800023.1:375114-376409 GCF_000485575.1 Poecilia formosa | reverse complement strand
TAACCTGTTTTTCCAAGCTGCCTTTAAACACAACATGAGCGCTACGATGCTCGCGCTGGGTTTACACCTGGGTGGCAGCGACAGAGACCTGCTGCAGCTGCTGCACTCAGGGGTGTGTTAGAATCATGGCAGCAAACCAGCAAAAACGCAAAGAACTTTTCACAATTTTTCCTCTAAACTATCTGACTGAATTGAGTAAAGCTGTTAGATGCAGCAGTGACATGCGGTGAGATTCATAGCTGGTGAGGCACTGACTTAATCATAATCAGATTTACAAATCTAGACCCCATGCAAGTTATTGTTTACATAAGAAAATTTTGCGCATGCGGACAGTGCTGGAGGGCAAAAAGGCTATTCCTTTACATGCCATCCATAGCCATGCTGCCGCCGTAGAATAATTCCGTTAACGCAATCAAACTTGGACGTAGATATTATTAATTCCGTGCTGTGCTCCACAGCAAAGGGAAAAATCGTTAAAGAACAACTCAAAACCACGTCTCTCTCGCTCTCTGCATCAGCGCAGCTACAAGCACACTCGTTGCCTTAGCAACTGACAACAACGCCACAAAAAATAAACACTCAGATATTTCCCACACAAAGAGCAGAATATTCAGTCTGTTTCAGTAGAATGGTTTTAGGCTTAATGATTACTTTGGGATTATTAATTAGTGATTGCTGTGGTAAGAGAAGAAAACCATAAATATATCGCTGCACTTGACTTTACTGCATGGCTAGCAGCAAGCTCGCTGTTACTGTCTCTTACTCTGCAATTGTGGAGCCATAATGTCTGGGATCATGAGCGCCCCCTGCCTTGAGGCAAAAAAACTGTCTGCCTCACCTCGAATCTGTTCTGTTCGCTACAGCTCGCTGCTGCATCACCGGCTTCGCTTCCGAGCATTGAATGGGAAACTGCAAACATTTAGCGATTTTGAAGAAAAAATAATCAGAATTGGTTAAGTTAAATGAAAAATAGGTATTTTTTTGTACAAACCACAGGGTGAAAATAGCAATATAAATTATTTTATCATATTATTTTTCCACGATGACAGGCTCCCCTGACTGCACGTCACTGGAATGCAGGTAATATTAGCTAAATGATGACTAGCTAATATCAACACAGCACCTTAAGCTTAACAAGTAGCCTCTAGGCTACTGACAATGTTGTCTATGTTCAGCTACTTCAATTCAGGAGAAAAAGTTTGGGAACCACTGGGTCAGAACATACAGAGTGAGGGAGGTTTAATTATTTTTGCTTGGACAATCTCTTTATGTTGTACAGAGGGATTGGTCTTCTC